>NC_059501.1:76115584-76418615 GCF_914767665.1 Harmonia axyridis
AATGACTATTTTCTCCGATTGGAGGCGAATATTAGTATTGCCTGAGCAGCAAAAGCATTACATCATATTTTTAAAAATTATTCAAAAACATATTTTTAGTTGTTATCAACATTCCTCAGTTATCGTTCTCTTCATATTCATTTTACTACCAGATTGATTCACCTCGAAAGCAGTATCTGTATGTAAGTCAAAACTATTTAATAAAAACTGGTTTCACGTGCCATTGAATCTATTGTTGAAGATTTCCACCCACCATGTCGTTTTAACATTGTCACCTCCTCAATTTACAAGAAAGTGACAGAGCTTCTGCGGTGGTAGTGTTTTCTACATTCTTAAGCATTCGGAAATAGATAGCTATTACCTGAGGTATTCTACCAATTTCACGGATTTATCTTTCACGTATTTAAAAAAAATATCGTTTCGTTCAATTCACCAGGCGTAAGAGCTATTTATTTTCTTACATCGATCTTGCTATATATACTCCATTCATAACAGCTCCCTTCAACATGGAATATACCGACCAAAGTGTAGAAATCTTCATTGTTTCAGTTAATCCAGCGAAATAAGCAAGTAATACATTCTCCGAAAAAGTCTTCGCATTTTTCTCCAAGCAATAATCCATAAATCGTTTTTGATTTCCCTCATATTTCATTCTTATTTTCTCTGGCAACAAATTAAACTCAATATTTGTTGCCACCACCTTTTCTGCTGGAGGAGTAAGTACTTCTAAGTCGCTTTCACTGTCCATAAAATGAACGTACCGATATTTTTCCATGAGACTGTCAGATTTTTCATGAGTTTTCAAACTAATGGACATAAAATACATCACCATAGCAACCAACTATTCCAACAATTGTGATTTTTATCAACTTCTGTTTAAATTTATTACTTTAGAAAAAATAAAGAGTTTGTGGTAATTGTAATGATTTGCAAATATAATAACCTTCATATATCATAATAAAAAATCGGAAAAAATCATATGTTCAACTCGGCAGCAAAGTAGATTGACTGCTTCAGCTAAATTCATAGAGGACCCTCAAGCGGAGCGTATCACTATCAGATGCGGCAGTCAATTTACTACTTTCCTAGAAAACACATAACTATTCTCCACGTCTGCTATAGGATATAGCTCTTTTTTCTCTTCGAATGAAAGTATTTGACATCCTAATTAATAGAACAGCAAAACCTGCAAAATGCACAAAGCATATTGTCGTCCGAGAATGCATCCTTCTTACTCCTAGATACACAAAATATTATTTTCATTTTATTTCCATCTCATACAATGTTTTCATTGAACCCCTTCAAAATTTGCAGTCTTTTCAACAGGCGTAGAATGAATAATTCATCATTCCGAAAACTAACATTCTCTTCAGATTCATTCAAAACGATCGAGAAAAAAAAATGCGAAAAAAAAATGATTCATGGTCTCAACAGTATATCTAACGATCCAACTTGAAATGCTTCGATGAGACAGCTCTTCCTTCATAGCCTAAGGGCCAGAAAAATTAATGAAGGAGACAAAAGCTGAGTCCTTCAATTCATCTATTCATTATGATGGGAGAGATTGAATGAACAGTATAATTTCGTTTAGGGAAAAGAAGGCCATCATTATTTAATTTCGACAGTGTTGAAACCGAGGAGAGGTTTTTGTTATACTGGAATGAAGAGATGATGGAATAGAATCATGACGATGGTAGGATTTATTACATTTTTGGTAGATCAGGGCAAATAGGGAATTGTTTCGTTTTTTTTTTGTTATCTTTTGGTTGCTATCGACTCTAGCGTAAATTATGAAATTCAAATTAGTTTTTTGGTTATTGGGGGCATAATATACCTTGATGGGGTGCAATATAATCCATAACTGAATAACTGAAATATGTATTTCTGGAAATAATACAAACAGATTATTATAATCGAACAGTTATTTGTACTTGAATTTTGTATTATTCATTGAAAATTGGAAGTTTTTACTAAGCTGTAATACAAGGTGTATTCAAATTAATGCACAAGATCATTTGATCATTTGAAATTTGATACGTCAATAAGTAGTGATGAGACTCTTTTCCATACTTTGTGTTTTAAGCTTCTCGTTCTGCATTTTACTAGGTACTATAGAAATCGAGAACCGTTCTGAAAAGGTAAAATTTGAACAATGAAGACTTCAATTGACACCAACCTACCTAATAATACAGTTTATATGACGCTCTTCCTCAATATATTAATAACTCCTTAGAATTCATGTGGAAGAAGCCTGAAAAATATTTTATAATTTTATTATCATGTTGACGCTTTAAGGCGACAAGGTTGAATACAAAACGTTGCCTAGGTTTTGAAAATTGTTCGAATATCAAAAAGATTGATGCAATTTTTCTAATCGAAGTGATATGGAATATGCATTAATTGACTGCATATTTCATCCTACTTATTATTTGCTCATAGAAAATATTTGATAAGAACCAAGAATTTAAAACGCGACAAGGCTCAGCAGAGAAATCTGAAAACCCCCCTCTTCATTTGGTATAAGCTGCTGAAATCATTCGTATCGATTCAGAAACACTTTGTGTAACATTCTATCGTTCTTTTTCTTTCGAAACTCTACGAAGGGAATAATATATCAATGCTTAAAAATTAATTGCAGAATTCTAATGAAAAGTTGTAACTAATTTCCGGTATGAACTTGAAAATGAACAATTATGAGCTTATGCCCTAGGCATTATTTGCATTGGTATTCTGTCAATAGGTGTTTAGAGGTTTTTCTTCTATTTACATAACTTCTATAACTAATTTCCTGCTGAACACCACCATAAGGTGCTTAAAGTTTTAATTCCTCATAAGGAAGCTTTTATTAAGATCACGAAAGGTCTTTTCTTTCATGTAAATTCATATTTCGAATCAAAATGCTTCAAACCTTTAAGTTTGTGTATTGCTGGTAGTTCATTTCTGTTCTTTTTGAATTATTTTTAATAGGTGACTTGGCTGAATCTTGAATGTATGAAAATACTATATGTCCACTGATTATATTCTGTTCAATATAATTCTGGCTTATCGACCACAAAATTTACATATTTACAAGGAAAACATTAGAAACAATAACCACCAGATAATATTCTTGAAATCCTAGAAATTCGGTCGCTCAAAAATCGAATTAACAGGAAAATCCAGTAGTCACAGGATATCTGATTCATTTTCAAAAAAATGTTTTCCCCCTACTGCTCTTCCTCTGTTGGCCAAATTTCAGGTGCTAACCAAAAATTGAATAGCCATCCAGGTAACCTAATCCTTCTCCTCTCATTTTTTTTTTTTTGGTTCACTAGATGTTTGTCTCCAGGAATCATCAGAGACAATTATTGAAGTGCGACAAAAGTTGACAGAATCATACCGCGAAATGACAGCCAAAATACTTGATCATGAGCAAAAAAAGGATGAGAACAGAGTAAAATTTTGTCTAGAACAAAATGGCAATCAGTTTGAACATTTCTTATGAAAGTTTCTATTTTTATTCATCAACTAGGAATAAATTAATGATTGATCTTATAATTCAATTTTTATTGGAATTGAAACCGCGAATACGTTGCCTTTTATCATTTGGCAATAAATATTCTGTACAAGCTTTTGAATGATGTATCGCAAGTAAGACCCTACTAATTGAAATTTCTTATTTTTGGTATAGGCTTTTCTGAAATTTAGGGAGGGATTTATGTTGGGAATTGAGATTTGAGAGGAAATTAATCAAGGAAGTAGGTACGTGTTTATTTGTCAAGTTGAAAAGCCAAAGTAGAGTCTTGATCGCTCGACAACAGCAGGATTAAATCCAGCTGAGAGACTATCATCGAGAGACAAATAATATTCCCAGGGGTGGCTCGTCTAATAAAGTCAAGGTTACTTCTGAAAATGAAAGGCAACAAATACGTGAACATTCAATACTACACTAAAATTAGTGTTTGACTTTGCGTCAGTAAAAAAAGAATTAAAAAGAATTTTTATTTTATTGAACATTTGGAAGCTATAAGAACTAAGAACTGGACCTCATTGGACCTAGAGATAGCAAAAAATATTTCAATCATTTCCTGAGGTTTCTAGTTATTCTTTCACTGTTTTTTTGAAGTGAATGAAGACGAAACTAAAAATTAAAAATTAAAAAATTAAAGAACAGGAAAATTAGAACTCCAAGAAATAAGGTAGATGCAAATCACAAAATTTCCAAAGTTGAGAAAGATGAAACTAGTATGCAATTTTATGAATCATTTAAAAATACTTTTGAGATGGTTTCCCACGCTGTTCTGATGGAAAAAAATGGAAATTTATTATATGAGGAGAAATACCCATCAGCTATTTTCCTTTTATCTAAAGATAGGTACCAATCAGTGCAATGGAATATGCTCGGGGAGTCTTCTATGTGGTGAAAAAATGATAGAAAGCTGTAGAGGTCTTCAGAAGGAAGAAAATGCCTGCGAAACCTTGAGTTTTCACTTGTTCTTCTTCTCAAATTAAGTTAACTCATCAGGGGCCAAACTATTGTTGTCTGAAACTGAAATAAGCTCCCTGATCAGCTGAAGCAGTTGCTACCAGAGGCTTTCGGCAAAGAAGTTAGAATGAGTTCACCACAATGAACAGAATACGATATGAATAAATTCTTAAACTGAAATTTCTATTTTTCATATATATCAATATCGTGAGGTTGTTTTTCACTAAACGATGAGTGTATTGATTATGTTACTGA
The DNA here is from genome assembly GCF_914767665.1 of Harmonia axyridis. NCBI lineage: Eukaryota > Metazoa > Arthropoda > Insecta > Coleoptera > Coccinellidae > Harmonia > Harmonia axyridis. The sequence goes on from NC_059501.1 coordinate 76,120,305, forward strand.
CAACTCTGACTAGCCATTCAGCTATTTTGTTTTTATATATTTATCTATATTCTCTACGATCGCTTATAAATATAACATTTAGATCTAAAGATGTAAATATAGAGAAATATAAGTATAGACTTTTCATTTATGCAAATGATAACATCGCTGTTGAACGTTAGTTTAAAGATTCTGCACACAATCGGTTCTCTAAAATCCTAGAAGTTTTATGCTTCTGAGAGGTCTCACTCGGGTTCTAGACTCCAGGAGAAGTTAGTACAGATAATATTCAATAGAATGGAAAACATTATAGGTGTATAAGAATAATAACAAATAATACATAAAGTACTTGTTATGAAATAATGAATTAGTTACAGATTTTTTGTTCGTTATAATATTGATACTTAAGTTTCTAAAAGATTTTTCTGAAAGTTACATTTGAAAAAATTTTCTTCTCAGATTCCTATAGGGTTGAAAATATTAATTATTGAAAGCTCAGTTGAATTCATTGAGAGGGTGAGTTGTGAGTTATTTTAAAATGAAACCACGATTAGGTACAAGAAAACAATAAGGCGACAGATATGGGATTGTATAGTTGTGAGGTGACTGCCTGTCGACAAGTGATAAATACAGACGAGCCGCCACTGAACATCTCCTCGAACAAATAGCCCCATACAAAATAATCCAATGATCCCCGCTGTTCCATTATCTTACCAAGTTATTTATCAAACTTGGAGAAAATTTTCCTACCGTCCTTCTCAGCCTAATTATCCACGATAGAAGTGGAAGAAAAGCAAATTGGATCGCAATATACGAAGACAACCGACAAATCGATTATGGACGGATGCTGCGTTCATCTTTGCGAACTTTTCTTTGTCCCCACCCATCCGCAATTGGCAGAACCGAGGACGGTTTATAGGTTTAATTTCCTCCTCCTTACGTTCGAGTCAATCAAATGATTCTGACGAGGTTTATGAAAGTTCAGGATGCCATCGATATTACATGTCTGAAATAGTAATGAATGAATTTCCGACGGAGTCTGGGAGAAAAGTTTTTCAATCCGATGGCTGTATCCGTAATTTTATCCTGTGGCAAAAAGGACTTGGTTGATTCAAGGCAACCGAGAATTTCTGAATAGGAATTCATGGATGCATACCTTGTTCGGAATTTGATTAAGCAAAGATGAGAATATCGGAGATGTAGATTTGAGGAGGAATTTTTTATCGACTGTTCATCGTTTTATTCCACAAATCGGATGATGCTTCCTTTGACTGGTAATTTTAATCAAGATATACGAGTTCAAATCCTTTTATTATCAAATTTTTCATATAACCCCCATTTTGAAAGAGTGCTTGTGGTTGGTAGAAATGCCTCAAGGCACTTTTCTTGGACAACTTTTATTTACGATTTAGACTTATATTTTTATCCTGTTGGAAAAAGGACTTGGTTGATTCGAGGCAACCGAGAATTTCTGAATAGGAATTCATGGATGCATACCTTGTTCGGAATTTGTTCGAGCAGAGATGAGAATATCGGAAATGTAGATATGAGGAGGAATTTTTTATCGACTGTTCTTTATTTTATTCCACAAATCGGATGATGCTTGCTTTGACTGGTAATTTTAATCAAGATATACGAGTTCAAATCCTTTTATTATCAAATCTTTTATATAACCCCATTTTTTAAGAGTGCTTGTGGTTGGTAGGAATGCCTCAAGGCACGATTCTTGGACAACTTCAATTTTATGATTTTGACATATTTTTTATCCTGTGGCAAAAAGGACTTGGTTGATCCGAGGCAACCTAGAATTTTTGAATAGGAATTCAAGGATGCATACCTTGTTCGGAATTTGATTGAGCAAAGATGAGAATATCGGAAATGTAGATTTGAGGAGGGATTTTTTATCGACTGTTCTTCATTTTATTCGACAAATCGGACGATGCTTGCTTTGACTGGTAATTTTAATCAAGATATACGAGTTCAAATCCTTTCATTATCATATCTTTCATTGAACCCCCATTTTGAAAGAGTGCTTGTGGTTGGAAGGAATGCCTCAAGGCACTATTCTTGGAGAACTTTCATTTTCGATTTTGACTTATATTTTATCCTGTGGCAGATAGGACTTGGTTGATTCGAGGCAACCGAGAATTTCTGAATAGGAATTCATGGATGCATACCTTGTTCGGAATTTGATTAAGCAAAGATGAGAATATCGGAGATGTAGATTTGAAGAGGAATTTTTATCGGCTGTTTATCGTTTTATTCGACAAATCGGACGATGCTTACTTTGACTGGTGATTTTAATCAAGAAATACGAATTCAAATCCTTTTTTTCATTATCAAATCTTTCATATAACCCCCATTATGAAAGAGTGCTTGTGGTTGGTAGGAATGCCTCAAGGCACTATTCTTGGACAACTTTAATTAATGATTTTGACTTATATTCTTATCCTGTGGCTGAAAGGACTTGGTTGTTTCAAGGCAACCAGGAATTTCTGAATAGAAATTTATGGATGCATACCTTGTTCGAAATTTGATTAAGCAAAGATGAGAATATCGTCGGCTAAGAGTGTAAATCTGCTAAGTCCATTTTGAACAATTTCACAGGAGACCAAAAAAACCGTACAGTACAGTGTTATAATAATAATAATAAGAGACTTTATTCATGAAAATACATTCAATAGAGTTTATTGAATGTATTTTCATGAATAAAGTCTCTTATTATTATTATTATAACACTGTACTGTACGGTTTTTTTGGTCTCCTGTGAAATTTTTCAAAATGGACTTAGCAGATTTACACTCTTAGCCGACGATATAGGAGATGTAGATTTGAGGAAGAATTCTTCATCGACTGTTCATCGTTTTATATGACAAATTGGACGATGCTTCCTTTGGCTGGTAATTTTGATCAAGATATACGAGTTCAGATCCTTTCATTATCAAGTCTGTTATATGACCCCCATTCTGAAAGAGCGCTGATGGTTGGTAGGAATGCCTCAAGGCACTATTCTTGGACAACTTTAATTTACGATTTTGACCTATATTTTTATCCTGTGGCAAAAAGGACTTGGTTGATTCGAGGCAACCGAGAATTTCTGAATAGAAATTCAAGGATGCATACCTTGTTCGGAATTTGATTGAGCAAAGATGAGGATATAGGAGAAGATTTGAGGAGGAATTTTTTATCGACCGTTCATCGTTTTATTCGAAAAATTGGACGATGCTGGATTTGACTGGTAATTTTAATCAAGATATACGAGTTCAAATCCTTTTATTATCAAATATTTCATTTTACTTCCATTTTGAAAAAGTGCTTGTGGTTGGTGGGAATGCCTCAAGGCACTATTTTTGGAGAACTTTAATTTACGATTTTGACTTATATTTTATCCTGTGGCAAAAACGATTTGCTTTATTCGAAGTAACCGGAAATTTCTGAAAAGAAATCAAAGATGCATACCTTGTTCGGAATTTGATTAAGCAAAGAATATAGGAGATGTAGATTCCAGGAGAAACTTTTTATTGCCTGTTGAAATTTTTATTCAACATATCCGACGATGCTTTCTATGGATGGTAATTTTCATCAAGATATACGAATACAAATCCTTTTATCATCAAACCTGTTATACAACCGCCATTTTGAAAGAGTGCTGATGCTTGGTAGGAAAACCTAAAGGCATTACACTTGGACAAATTTAATTTACGATTTTTACAATATTTTTTCTGAAGCATTATTTCATCCGTTCGAATTAAGCTGACTTTTAAATATTCACGTTTAATTTTTCATGTTTCGGTTGAAGTCAATTCAATTATAATTCGAGAAAAAGATGCCGTCGATAATGCATGTCTGAAAAAGTGATGAATGATTTTCTGAGGGAATCTGGAAGGAATGTTCTTCGATGCATTGGCTGTATCCTTATTTCGTCTTATGGTAATGAGCACTTGGAAGCGCCCGGGAATATCAGAATAGAAATTCGTGGATGCATACCTTGTTCAAAATTTGATTAGGGAAGGATAGAAATACCGAGGATGAAGATTTAAACATGAATTTTTTATTCACTGTTCAAGGTTTACTTCGATAAATTAGATGAGGCCTTCTTCTGGTGGTAATTTTTATCTAGATATATAGTATTCGACTACATCTGTTGATAAATAAAACAGAATAATTACGTGTTTTTATATCCTTTATTTTGAAAACATATTGGCCAATGGACATCGAGGCACCATTCCTACTGTGGGAGAAAAGTTTGTCCATCCCATGACTGTTATTTCATTCTATGGCAAAATCACTTTGAGGAAACTAGGAATTTGAGAATATTATTTCTTGGATGCATAACTGTTTCGGAATTCAATTAGGCAAAGATAAGAATATTGAAGATGTAGATTCGACACAAATATTTCATCGTTTGTTGAAGGTTCGATCCGATAAATCGAATGATGTCTCTGTTTGCTGCTAATTTTCATAGAAATATACAAAGGAAACTGTTTTTGTTAGTGAATCATACGGATTATTTACGTCTCATTTTTTAATTTGTCTCTAAAACCTCACGGATGGATGTAGGGGTGCTTCAAGGATTTATTCTAGGACTGCTTTCATTCACTATGTTCATCTGTGGTCTTCCTGAACATATTGAGGTAGCGTTGTTTCATATATCCAGAATTGACTCATCAGAAAATTATTACTACGGTTAATTTCCTGATCTTTCAGTTGAAGATTCAGTTACTATGTCGGAATTTTTAACAATTGGCTATATCCGAATTTTTATTTTGTGGCAAAAATCACTTGAAGGCAACCGAAAATTTCAGAAGAGAAATTTGTGGATGCAAACATTGTTTGAAATATGATCAGGTAAAGATGGAAAAATCAGAAATGTTGATATACAGGATTGTTGACAGAACAATATTTGAGTCAATATTGTCGTTCTCTTCATTTTTGAGCGCTCTTCAAGTGCAGAGATCATTTCATCACTAGGTATGTCTGTGATTATCGAATTTCACTCCTGAAATGACTCACTGATAAATCTGTCCACCAATTTCATCTTCACTCTTCAGTTGTTCAATAAAACAAAACCATAGTCAAATATCACTTCTTCAGAGTACCTTCTCGTATTGAACTATATTCGCAAGCCGTCTTACTAAACGTCTTGACAGACTCTTGATTTCATCTTAACGTCTCAACTCCAAGTGTGACCGCTGACCGCCTCATTCTACCATGGTTACCCAATTTTTCCCCCTTCATCTGGGCCAAACCCTTAGTATCTCCCTAGTATCGAGGGAAGTACTAACTACCACCCTTGTCCAATAAAAGGTTTTGGACGAAACCCTTAGTATCTCCCTAGTATCGAGGGGAGTACTAACTACCACCCTTGTCCAATAAAAGGTTTTGGACGTATAGCTCACATCATACTTCGTGATTTTTATTGATTCAAGTGGTTTTCACCACGAAATATTCTCGATCGTCTTGCAAGTTGTAAGCACGTGATACATGTGTTAGGCAACATATTCGTTTTCGAGGGTCCTTTACCTTAAGCAAATCTATTGAAATTTAAAACAAAAATCAGTTCCACTGCGAATCAATTTGAAAGACATACTTTCGACAGTTCAAAGAAAATACTTCTTGAGATTTTGATACAACAAAAATTCGTTACCTGTAAATCAATTGAAAACGTTATGCTCTCACCACTTTAAGAAACGAATAATGTCCAAACATACTGGTGAGTATATGTAAACTATTTATGAGGAACTATAATTGGAAACCTTTACATATCTATTGAAATAACTACTGCCTGGATCTCTGAAGATCTAGATAATGTCGCATAAGCTTACTTACAGTCGTTGATAGTGATGCAATGAACATAAATTGAACTCAGAAATTATTGCAAAGTTGTTAAAATTTCGATACTTATACGGAGTGTTTTGGTCATTTGAGAAAACATATTTTGATAATTCCCTATATTACATATATACATTATTACGATTATAACTTAATTGGGTCCCAATTTTATACACCTACCTGCCTCGATGACCTAAATTTTTTATGGGCCATTCCTGCCTACTGACCCTATTGGGGACATTGTGTGCAGAAAATTTCAGCTTTTATACAATGACGTAAATCTGGTGGCCACCGGCTCTTACAAGCATTTATGCGAAAAATGAAATAGTGAATTACATACGGAATTCCCCTTAAAACCGCAAGAATAAATAACGAAAACGAAAATGCGTGTTCGGAAAATATTCGTATCCCGCTTTTCCAACCCTTCTCGCCTCTCCACTGGAAAATCGAATAAAAGTCATAAAACGAGCGAATTGTTCTTATCCGAAATGCGCCCGATCTTTAAACGCGGCACGGAAAGCCTGCAGAGAAACTTTCCTTATCTAATTTGCTATATCTGAACTATATTTATATACTCGAGACCATATCTGAATTATAATTTAATTTTATCCTCACCGCTAGTGCGACTAACTTCATTTTGAAATATATAGTGTACCGGAGTTTTTGATGTATGTTCCAAGTTCATGAAATTGTTGATTAATCTTTGACTTTTTCTTACGTGTAGCTGGAAACTTTTAGCTTGGTCCTAATTTATATGGTCATATTTTGTGTTATGTTGAAGTATATTTATGCGAATTGTATTTTTAATCTGCGGTTGGAAGTAGTTTTGAGTGCTCGTTCTCCGAAAAATTGGTCTATTATATCGACAAAATTCTTAGAAATTTGAGATGAAAATAGAATAAAAATATGAGGTTCAACTAATTGAGGGCGAATTCGCCATAAAATTGGATTCTGTCAATCCGGTCTGGTTAACGTTTACTTTCTTACTACAGTGTCTTTGAATTCAAAATTTTCAGGGTAGGTTCAAATCTCGAATTCTGAGATTAAGTTTGTTAATAGGCAAAATACGAGAAGAGCCTTGGTAAATAAGGCAGTTATTATTTATTCCTGTTGAATTAATAACTGCAGGTTAGATTGAGATGGAAGAAGATTAAAAATAGCGACTATTCTTGTGTCCAACAAAGATTTTGAGATCTTGGTCGTTGATATGAAATACCAATTTTGAGCTGACCACATCATTAGAACTCTAACAAATTCTTGAAGAAAATTGGGGAGGAAATACTAAATGCTGAAAATTTCTGTGATTATCAAATCAATCGCAGAGAGATCAGGCGATTTTATAAGGTGTAGTGAAAAGAAATCCATTATTTTGCATGGAAGATAAGGCTTTAATCACTATAGTTATTCTGATCCGATTTAGGTCAAATATGCGCCTTTTCTTTCAATAATTTTTGTTATTTTGAAGGTAATATCATTTCGCCTCTCTTTCATAAGCCCTCGTTCCTATTGAGAAAAATTGAGACAGTCGAATTCCACAAGCCTCTGTTGAAACGAATTCTTCATCTGCAAAATTGTTCGCCAAGTCCAGACTAGCTGTATGTATAAAAACCTCCCAACAAAGGCGTTATCCTGATGGAATTCCTCTCCTATTGGCCAAAGCTGGTCGCTTCTAGGCCATTGCTTCCTTCAGACGGTCCAATTGTTGACAGCACAGTTCCGAGTTAACAATTGTGCCGTAGGGAAGCAGCTCATAGTCGATAATTCCCTGCCAATCCCATCAAACACACAGCAAAACCATCCTGGCCGTCAATCCTAGCTTGTCCACAGCTGGTTCACCGCGTTTTGACCATGGCCGTTTTCGCTTGACGTTGTCGTAAGTTATTCAAATTTTATAACCAGTCACCAACTGCTTCAAAAAGTTGGTCAAATTTGTTGCGATTCAGAAGCGATTTGCAGATCGAAATTCGGTCCATTAGGTTTTTTAGTGTTAACTCGTGTTGTACCTATACATCGAGCTTCTTCTCAAGACATGCAAATGGTTGCAAACGGTTTTTCGTGCAATCTTCAGCTCTTGGGCAATCGAAAGAGTGTTCGCAAGACGGTCGGACTCGGCATTGTCCATGATTGATACTTGATGCATATTGGACATCGTAATTACCGGAACGGAACCGACGACACCAAAATTGCGTAAAATTGGCTATTACAGTATCAGAACCATAAATACTATTTACTTTTTCAGCCGCCTGGCTTACAGAAAAAAAAAACTTTAAAATATAGCGTATTTTCTCTTTGCTAGTGTCCTTCTTTGACCAGCGCTCAAATTAAACTCAGTCAACTAATCACAAAACTATCACAGAAGTTTTTGTAGTACGAAATCTCATCTTGCTCACGCCATATAGTGGAACCTGATCAGATTTATACAACCCGAGGTACAAATAACTTAAGTCCTCTATTTGAAAAATAATGGTTATCCTTTTACTAAACCTAATATTATTAATGAGAATTTCAAGATTTGTGTTTAATTTTCAGTTGACAGCATAGGAGAAACATAAAAATTCAGGAAGAAAATTGATACGAAAATTATCCAATATTCCCTTGATCACAAGATCGATAGAGCTGAAATTTTAACTGTTGGTATGAAATCCAAATTTCATATTTCATAGAAAATGAAAAATTGATATTGAAAATATTACCCAATCTCTTCCTGACCACCAAAACGATTAAGTTGAAACTTTGGGTTTTTATTTTAAAAAACCATTTCAAGCTACTTGCGAAATTACGAGCAGATCACATTATAACCGTAAAAAATACAAGAAGAATATTGGGAAACAAATACCCAATAATATGTGTTGAGATTTTTCTTGTGCACTTGTGTATATAAAATACACCATTTGAAGCTTCGTGATAACAGCATCACCAGAAATATAGAAAACTCGAGAGAATACCGAAAAAATCATCTAATAATTCCATAACAATAAATTATATTTTACAAGTTGATATAAATCAGAAGTAATTTTAAGCTTCGTACAACTACCTAATAGCTTTGACTTTTCGAACATTTCTGTCGAGTTTGTCGAGAAACTTTAAAACCTTCTTGGTGTTGCATTTTTCATGTCACAGAATATAAAAGCCCACCATAAAAAAGATGAAATAGCTGAACATCCCAACCTTCGACCCCTCGAAATTCTCGAAACGTTCTACAGGAGAAAACAACTCGATGTTTTATACATCTCCTCAACCGGAATTTCCATAATTTTATCAATTGTGCTAAGAGTCCGCTCATTTCATATACAACAATCGCACAAAAACGTCACCAAAGAAATATATTCTCAAAGTTGACTTGATGAATGAGCCCTATTATATTCAGGGAACATCTTGAAATGCATTACTGTTTCAGAAAGTTTCTTTCAGCAATTTCGTCCGCATTCAACGCTGGAGTTATATAAGAATATATCCAATTTAATGTCCCATATAAAGTTTGTCCAAGGGCCGATAAATTTGGGCCCATCGCGATCTTGAGATGAATAAAAGATCCTTCTCTCATCGTTACTAGAACTGGCTGTAAACGGTTCTGTTCAGATTCGACGCTGGACCCTAGATGGAGCAGGGAGATTATTCATCTTTCAGCATACTTGATTCTATTGGCCGGAATCGATATTCTGAAGTATTGGGTAGGTCCAAGCGAAATATCAGATTTGGGGATTTTTTATCGGCTAAATCTCTACTGTTGAAAAAACTTTTCAAATATTAATACGATATATGCGTTCTGGACCTACGTTCTTATTTACCTTTGTTATTATTTCAACAGAATATCGACTCTCAAATCTTTCGAAGGTAGAAGAAGCTTTGTGATTATATTTGATATAAAAAATTGATAAACCTTTTTTTGGTCAATCATCCTAGTGCTGATTGTGCTCTTCTGTCAAGTCTTTGAAGACGGTTGATTTGATCAAATGAGTGGTTCTGATAATGCAATCCTCTTATAATTTGGCATGATCATTCGAGATTTCATTTACAGAGTGTTAGCTGAACATGTGGCAAAAATTCGAGAGGTTATTCCGTGGACTATTTCAATGATATTTTACCCTTTGATGGCTTTTCAGAAATAATCAAGGAATAAAACATCTTTGAAATAGTCCAAGGAATAACCTCTTGAATTTTTGCCGTATGTGTACCTTACACCCTGTGTATATAGATACAGAATGAATTTCAATCAACATAATCAGAGATTGTTATGGAAATGAAGGGTTTTCCAATATGAGGTTTCATTTTTTAAAGCACGCTCTCATCTGAGCATCTCTCACTTTTGAAGCTGTAATTTTTCGACATTTGGACAAGTGAAAACTACGTAATTATTGAGAATGGAAAAATACAAAATAAGCTTCAAAAACGCAGTGAATGTTAAAATTCATTACAAAAATGTTGAACACATGGTCACAGTTCACAAAACTAGAGCTCTTTTGAGTCGTAGGCATCGTCTTGGGTCATTATACCGATAACTTTTCAAATGGGGCGTCAGGTTAAAGAACAAAGTGTCTCTATACAAATCTCATCTCTTCACAGGGCCCTAGGCGAAGAATATCAGTTCCAACTTTCTGATTTCAAAAACGGGATAGAAAAAACACTAACAAAATGCGTAAGCGGAAATATAAGAGTGACGAATGATGTAAGTGTTTCAAAAATCAAGGTAATGATGCGGAAAATAATACAGTATCAGGAAAAGTCAAGCACAATTCCAGCGAAGTAGGGTTCAATCATCAGTAATGAATAAATTCATCTGTGTTAGCAATTCATAATTTAATAATAATAATACTGGGACCATAGAATCCTAGACATATCATGATGGTGCCATAATTGTTAGAATCAATCACGCGCATGAGTCTCTATGATCGAACCCAATCTACAGAGCAGGTACCAAGGTACTGTCGCTCTAACTAGGACACTTCCGTTCCAGCCCTCACTGACTTAGATTTCTGTATAGTGATTTAGTTCAACTGTGTTTGTTATAATAAACTCTGCATCATGTGTGATAGCATTATTTCTTACATTAGAAACTTTACATAACTTAACATATGTCGTTGCGTTATAGCTTAGTCCATAGCGCCAATGCTACATTGCTTAGAAGCAAGTATATACAGGGTGTCCCGTAAAGACCACGTCAAACCGAGGGAGAATGTAGATCAAAGGATAACCCACCTGCTATGACAAAATTCCCATTATAAAAGTCTTACCGTTTTCGAGATATTTTTTTTTTTTGAAAATAATGAATTCTTGCCTCTTTCGATAGTTTTGCCCTTACGGTTGGTACAATTTTACATCTTTCTGGTTAGTTTTTCCTGTGAAATATTGCTGAAGAATGATTTTAACGTTCACATTAAAAACATCCTCCGAAAATTTTAAAGGGGGGCTATGAGAAATATTTTTATTGGAAATTTTGGTAGTGGATTATTTTGTTCATGAAGTTTAGCCCATCGCAGTGGAAAAAAAATGTACCGAGCTACTGCTGCACATTACACCAATAAATTGTCTATTTTATAGTGATTTCAAAGAGGTATCACACAAATCATTTGTTATTCAAAGAAAAAAGATATGGCTGTTTTTATCCAAATGGGTACGTTTCTGACAAAATCAAGTTTGTCAATTCTGTCAAGAAATCTACGATGTTGCATTACTTAGTGAACAATGGCAATTGTTTACGTGCGAAAATATTACTCGCATAATTATTCACCTCAACGAAATTCAATTTTGCCGGTAAATTTTGGAAAACATCATGCAGATCCAGATTTTTTTAATAAGATCATTTGGAGCGACGAGTCTTCCTGTACCAAGGATGGGTACATGAATCTCCACAATTTGCAGAGCTGAAATATCATAAATCCACACGAGGTGAGAGAAGATAGATCACAGTATCGATTCAAGATCAATTTATGAACTGGAATATTTAATGGTGCAATTTTGGGCCCGATCGAACTGCTGCCATCACTGAACGCAAACAATTATTTGGAATTTTTAACCAACCAGCCGCCATTTTATTGGAAGATGTGCCACTGGCACTGCGACGTAGTCTGTGGTTTAAACATGATGGATGCCCAGGACATTACGGAATCGAAGTTACCGCACATTTAAATAGAACTTATCCCCACCGGTGGATTGGAAGAGAAGGTGAAATTTTGTGGCCTCCTCGCTCACCTGACCTAAATCCTATGGACTTTTATTTTTGGGGCTCCTGAAAGACAAAGCATACGCAACACCCATACGTGATGAAGCCGAATTGAGAGAACGCATCCGCAATTCGGCTTCATCACGTATGGGTGTTGCGTATACTTTGTCTTTTAGGCAGCCCCGATATTAAAAGTCAAGAGGATTTAGGTCTTCATGTACCCATTCTTAGTACAGGAAGACTCGTCGCTCCAAATGATCTTATTAAAAAAATCTGGATCTGCATGATGTTTTCCAAAATTTGCCGGCAAAATTGAATTTCGTTGAGGTGAATAATTATGCGAGTAATATTTTCGCACGTAAACAATTGCCATTGTTCACTAAGTAATGCAACATCGAAGATTTCTTAACAGAACTGACAAATTTGATTTTGTCAGAAACGTACCCATTTGGATAAAAACACCCATATCTTTTTTCTTTGAATAACAAGTGACTTGTGTGATACCTCTTTGAAATCACTATGAAATAGACAATTTATTGGTGTAATGTGCAGCAGTAGCTCGGTACATTTTTTTTCCACTACGATGGGCTAAACTTCATGAACAAAATAATCCACTACCAAAATTTCCAATAAAAAGATTTCTCATAGTCCCCCTTTAAAATTTTCGTAGGATGTTTTTAATGTAAACGTTAAAATCATTCTTCAGCAATATTTTACAGTTTGACGTGGTCTTTACGGGACACCCTGTATATCGCGAATCACGATCGTTCAAATATAAAACATAATTATTTCTTACATAAACACCACTTATACTTGCTAATTTTTAGTCAATGTTATACGCCTTTTGTTACAACGTGGATGTTCATTCAAGAAAAAACGATAATCAGAAGATCGAAAAGAAAATCAAGGAGATACGTCGCTTTCTATCGAAATAATCAACTAAAAGCAAAAATCTAAGAATCCCAAACAAAATCTCAGAACACATAAATTCAACCAAATCGTCGGGAAGTTATGTTCGAAGTCAACTTCATAGATAACAAATAAACTCAGATGCACCAGAATGGATAAACGCAAGACCCTGCAAGAGATCCTCAGTTCCTTCCTCGGAGTTATAGCCCCATCCACGAATACCGAAACGGAATCTAGTTACCTCCTCATCCCTGATGAAGTAACCCATTTCACGAAAACCAAATAACAGAATTCAAGAAAATGTCGCTTACTGTCCCGAAACCGCATCGATAAATTACCTTCCAGAGCGAAGCTAATGGAAGTTACAAGGTAAGTGTTAAATTGAAATTCGCTGCAACTTGAATTGTCTTTATAATTTACGGTCTCTTACAATGTCCCCAAGAATCGGGGCTACGTTCGGCATAACTCTTCAGGTCGTAGAGTGTTTGCAGCCACTTATTCCAATTTCTTGAACGGATAACTCTGAATGACTGCTATATTTCTGGTGAGATAACAAACAATTTCATTGGGATGGAGTGTTGCAAGCGGGAGAGATAAAATGAATGGGATTGAGACCAGGGTGTCTCGAATTTGATGCTCACTGAAAGCATATATAGAGAACTGTGAGACTTAAAAAATTTTTTATAGGGTCCCTGATCTCTTTTGACGAAACAATAATATATTAGGAAGCAGATCATAGATATCTTGATTCGGTTTTGAGTTACAAAGTGTGTCTGGAAAATTAGTGTTTCAAATATTCCGCTATATCTTGATTTCTTCTAGAGATATTAGAAAAATTCTGAAACATATTTCTCAGTAAATTTCATATATATTTTATGATACTCACAATAAATCATAGAAATTAATTTCTGTTTAATAGATAAATATTTTTCAACGCAGTTTTTCAGCCGCAGAAAAGCATTTCTCTACCAGTTTTTCAGAAATGTGGCTCAATCGGTCAGCTCGAGTTAACGTTGTAACGGGTGTTTTTTTTCGAGGTATATAATTTTAAGTTGGCATACCTGTTCAAGATGGTGACCGATTTAACAGCTGTCAAATGATTTATTTTCAGTTTGGTTTGGCAATTCATCATGAATAGACTCTCGCCTGAACAACGCTTACAAATAGAACAATTTTATTTCGAAAATAATGGTTCTGTGCGTAATACGTTTCGCGCACTACGACCATTTTATTTTGTTTAGCGATGAAGCGCTCTTTTGGTTGAATGGCTACGTCAACAAACAAAACTACCGCATTTGGAGTGAAGCTAATCCTCAAGTGTATGTCGAAACACCGTTACATCCAGAAAAACTGACTGTTAAGTGCGCTTTATGGGCTGGTGGAATCATTGGTCCGTACTTCTTCAAAAACGATGATGGCCAGAACGTTACAGTCAATGGTGATCGGTATAGATCCATGATTACTAACTTTTTCATTCCTGAATTGAACAACCATGATGTCTAGGAGCTGTGGTTCCAACAAGACGGCGCAACATGTCACACATCTCGTGCCACAATCGATTTATTGAAAGACACGTTTGGTGACCGCCTAATTTCACGTTTTGGACCTGTGAATTGGCCTCCAAGTTCTTGTGATTTAACACCGCTAGTCTACTTTCTATGGAGCAATGTAAAGTCATTTGTCTATGCGGATAAGCCACAAACCCTTGACCATTTGGAAGACAACATCCGCCGTGTTATTGCCGATATACTGCCACAAATGTTGGAAAAAGTTATCGAAAATTGGACGTCCAGATTGGACGACATCCGAGCCAGCCGTGGCGGTCATATGCCAGAAATCATATTTAAAATATAATGCCACAAAATTATCTTGCGGATAAATAAAATTCAAGTCAATCGAATAATCCATCGTTGTTTTATTGCAATTTGAAGTTCTATAGCTCTAAAAAAAACATCCTCTACATCAGTCATCTCGAGTTCACGTTTTGCATTGGTAAGCTCTAGATTACGTTTTGTATCGGTCTGACCCTGTTAACATTGTATATCGGTTAGGCCGAGTTTACGTTTTGTATCGGTCTGATCCTGTTTACGTTGTACATCGGTCAACCCGAGTTTACGTTTTGCATCGGTTGGCTCGGTAAAGAAGGCAATTTTATCAAAATACTCTATGGTCCAGCCTATTAAACGCCTTGGAAAAGTCTATATATATATGACATCCAAAGCCGCTGCCCACAGCGGATGTTTTATATACAGACTTTTCCAAGGCATTTAACAGGCTGGTCCATGGAGTAATTTTGACAAAGTTGCCTTCTTTTGGCTAAACAACATTTTTTTCTCTTTCTTCTGGAATCTTACCTCACAAATAGAAAATTATTCGTTGGTTGTTTCGGATTTAGGTCATTCGAGTTCTCAGCGTTGTCCGGAGTTCCGCATGGATATATTTTGGGGTCTTTGCTGTTTATGTTATACATGATTGATTCGATTTAATTTTTGCTCTACGAGTTCCTTCTGTATGTTGATGATTCTGAGTTTTTTTGTCGTATTGTTTCCATTCAGGATTGTTGATATTTTCAGAGTGACATTTATAAACTGATTGTTTGGTTTAGGAGGAACTTGCCTTCATTAAATATGAGAAAGTGCAATGTGATTTTCTTTGGTCGTGGCAAATCTAAATTTCTTTTCCAGTACGAAATTGAAGAGAGTGTTTCAAACACAGTGAATGTAGAGATCTGGGATTTTTTTTGATGAAGGGTAGATTTTTATGCCGCATGTGAGTGCATTTGCTACGTAGGGACTCAGGACTCTCGTTTTCATACTTAAGAACTCGTGAATGAATGGATGAATTAATGTTTAATGAATAAATGAATGAATCTCTCCATCAGAGTCAAATTGTTTTTTCCTGGAGCATTGTAAGCTTTGCTGTCGATGAAAAAGCTATTGCTTTGCTTGCCCTTTACTTTTTCCCATAAAAAAACCGTGTTTTGTCAATACACAAATCTTATTTCAATCAATTCTTCAAACATTCTTAGCTTCACTAAATTTACAATACCCAATATCAGCATTTCATTTCATCATCATTTAGCACTGAAATGTCCACTGCTGAGTAGAGCCCTTCCTAAGGCATTTCAATTTTTTTCTTTCCTGACCGGTTGCCGGTGTTGATTCTTATCAGTTTGTTCATCCAAGAGGCTAGAGGTAGGCCTTGGTCTCGTTTAGCTGTTCTTGATCATCATTTCAGAATTTCCCTTATCCACCTGATATCTTTCACCTTTGCAATAAGTTTATGCTATTCTCTCCAAATCATCATCTTCACCTGTATTTTATTGCAAATTTCCTTTTTAGGAATTCTAACTTCAAAAATTATAAGCAGCATCAAACGTTCTATTGTGCATTGTCTATTTCGTAGTTTTTTTGTAGATATTTTGGTCAGGGTTAAGTTTCTGCGGAGCAGGCAAGAATAGAGATATCGCACACGTTAAAACCGTTAATTTTAGGTATATCTGGAATATCGCTATCGAAAACATCACGGAGTTTGCCATATCCTGCCCATCCTAATTATTTTCAGTGGATAGGAAACAAGTTCATTCATTATCTTTGTTTTTAGAGATTAATCCTCAATTCGACTTTCTGCATTGCATTTTTAAGTTTTCAGATCATAATAGCAGCTTCCCTTAGATTCTGGGATATGGGAACGATATCGTTATCGAACCTGTAACCCCTAGGTTTTATTTCGATAGTTCCATATTCATTCTCAAGTAGCCTCTGATATATAAGAGAATCTAAGAATAAGATGTGCCCGTCGGTAAAAGCATCTTCGGCGAATGCGGACTTATCCGCTTCATTCAATCGCTAACACCGTTTGTGTTCCCACACTCGGATTCTAATGCTTCTTTTTCAACTCTCGATGTGAACTTTTCCACAGTCGCAATGCATCCAAAAAACGAAGGTCTTGGAAAGCGGAAAATTTCATCCTTATCACTTCTCAAGACTTCTTCAAGTTTTTGCATGGGTTTGTAAACTGGTTTGATGTTGTGTTGTTGCTTCCTGATGGTTTATTTATTTTCAGGTCAAAAAAGGTGTAAAAAGCAAGTGAGCTTGTTCCCTAGAAATATTTGCAACAATGTTCATTCACGTCTCAATGTTCGTTTCGAGCTATAAACATCGGGCAAGAAGGCTTCTCTAAAGTGTTCCTTGAAGGTATTTCGGCTCAAATATACGTCCAGCTTCTCCATGAGTATATTAATATTAATTCTCATCTTTCTACTTCAGATGTTTTGAAGACAATACATGGAGACAAAATGATAATGAATTGAATGCGATATAGTGAAGTTCACCATTGTTTCATGAAAAGGGCATTATAGTTTTCGGTGAATCTGAGATCATCTACTGAGGAACATTGTGCAAACGTTGTGTTCAAAAAAGTAGGAGCAATTATTCGTAATTGAAAAAAGGAAATTTTTGGTTCTCAGTTTTCTGAAATTGAAGATTCTATGGAAGAAAGTGATTCGAAACCAAATTTCTTTCCTTCAACTTTCGAATCTATTAGAAAGAAGTTTTGAAAGAAAATTATGTAATCAAGGATAATAAAGAGAGAAATATCCGAATGATATCCTTGACATACCAAAAATTAAAACAAAATGATATTTCGAAAATTCTTCCAAATATATCAAAATACGTAGTGACGTTTATTGTTGCTCTGTAGGTCTATAGGGTCTTCCTACCGAAACCACAAGTAGGTGGCTGGCTTCTGTTGTAGACTCTGTTTTTTATTGTTTCTCTCCAAGGGTTGCTCATCCCAATACCTTTTCACAGAACTGATCAGGGCCGAATGCCCGATACACGTGGCTACGGTCCTTGAGGAATGTGTCCTAATATACATATTTTCTTTGATTTGCAGTTCCACTCATTATTTCCTCTATATGATTGCAAATAATAATGTTAATATTCAGCATATGAAGAAAACATTTGAGTAGTAACTGAAAATTATTTAGTTTCTCTATTTGTTATATTCAAGAGTGTAGCTTGCTGGAAGCAATATTCTTCATCCAGGAAACTGGATTGGACATATGAGGATATTGAATCAATCGGATTCAAATTTCTTGGCAAAATCTTCGGATGTGATGCCAACTATCTTCGATTTCGAAGTACCCTTTGAATCGGTCAATAATGAACATCTCGGTGCAATGAACTTATACAAAAAGTCCTCCATATGGTATACTGAAGGATTAAAATGTGAGAAAGGCACAGGTATTGGGGTATAAGGGCCTTAAACGAGGATCTTTAGATCCCTGGGAAGTGAGCCCTCTATCTTGCAAACACAATTTGCTTCCAAGAGTATTTCAAAAAAACAACCTCACAGTGGCGTGTATTTACATCACTACGGACAGCCACATAGTCAGGGGTCTCTAGTGACATGGGAGTGCCGTAATACCGCAACTGGCCAGAGGCAATGAAGTGACTCAGGAAGGAAATGAAAAAGCTGATGCACTTGTGAAAAGGGCATCAAGTTCAAAACCTGTCGGTCCTGAGCCCTTCTGTGGGCTTGGAAAAAAACAATATAAGGCAGCGTTCCAACAATGGGAGTGGGACAATAGAAAAACCCTCTGGATGAATAATCTGGGTCCTGCATAGGCAAGGTTCCTAAAGCTACCAGGACCAGAGCTGGTTGTCTGGCCTTAAAACCACTCACATGGAAAAGTCAGTTCTGAATGCTCACGAATTAATAGCCAAGGCTTCCAAAGATATCGTCAGTTTTGTTTTTGATGTAGGGTAGGGTTAAAAACAAAAGATCAATTTGGTTGCAGTTCCTAGAAGGCTAACAGAGTCGCAACGACCTCGATTCAGTGAATAATAATAATATGTTCAAGAGTTTGAAGATACTTTCGTTAAAAAATAATCTGAGCTATTATTCTGGAAATAGATGACCTAGGGCTATACTTGATTTTTGCTGAATTTTAAATTGAATATCACTTCAGAGAAATTTCAACTTCTGTACCTTCTTTCGAGGCTATGATATTCTTTTCATTCAAAGCAAACAAATAATAATAATAATAATAATAATATATATTCATCATCAAAGTTTACATATACATAAACATACATATGAGGGACTAATGAATATTCAAAAAATAGAGAAAACCAAGTAAAATGGTTTTCTGTGAGTAAAATCACAAATATTAAAAAATTTTACATTAGCCTTATTGTGTAGGTAAGTAGATGCAGAGTATCATTCCATTTTCGGTCTTTTCTCAATCCAGTGTGAATAGTCCAATTCAGGTTCAGTGTCGCAATTCGGTGATCCATATCCATATCCGTGTATTATGTCACAATTCGGGTCAATTCTCAGTTATCGAGTAGTTGGTCAAGATTCGGGTAAGTAATATATACACACATATACATATATATATATACATATATACACACATTTATTTTATTATTTATTTAGAGTTTATAATATTGTAGAGCAGTGTTCTTTCGGTGTTTTTTATCCATATTTTTAGCTTGTATCTAAACTGCTAACAATTTTGGATATTCCTTATATCTTCAGGTAGAATGCTGAATATTCTTGGAGCCAAGTATTGGTTGCATCTTTGGCCAATTGTCTTTTCAGCTCTTATAGTAGTGGGACGAGTACCTTTTATTCTCGTGGGATATGTATGAGTAGAGTGTGTTATATCATTTTTATTTTTATGATTATCCATCAGAGTCTTAAATGCATATAGTTGTGGCAGATCCATAACTTTCGCTTCTTTATACGTCCATTCACTGCTGTACGTTCTGCTTTTTCTTAGGATAATTTTTAAGAATGATTTTTGTATTATTTTCAGCCTGTTGAGGTGGCAATCATATGCTGCACCCCAACCCAGAATGCCGTACGATAGATGGGACTCAATTAATGCGTGATAGAGAGTCTTCATTTGCTTGAAGTCCAAAATTTCGGCCATCGTTCTAAAACGGCCCAGCATGAATCGTATCTTTCGTACTACATTGTCCACTTGAAGATCCCATTTTAGGTGACGGTCTATGATTATTCCTAGGTACTTAATATGATCTGCTTCTTCGATCTCTACTCCATTGGCTTCTCTCAAGGGTCCCATATTAGGAATACCGGAGGAGTAGGAGCTAAACGTCAAGTATTTTGTTTTGGCTACATTTAATGTTAGTTTGTTATATCTGAACCACTGTTGTATCTGATGCAAATCTTGTTCTGCCTTGTTCTTCAGTTCAAACCACGAACTCGAGCTATAAAATATCGCTGCATCGTCTGCATAACAAATAATTTCGCCTTGCAACTCCAAACTTAACAGGGAATTCAAATAAATGTTGAACAATATG
Organism: Harmonia axyridis; assembly: GCF_914767665.1. Taxonomy (NCBI): domain Eukaryota; kingdom Metazoa; phylum Arthropoda; class Insecta; order Coleoptera; family Coccinellidae; genus Harmonia; species Harmonia axyridis. Next base: position 76,140,519 of record NC_059501.1, read on the forward strand.
AGACCCAGAACAGTACCTTGGGGCACCCCATATGTAATATTCCTTTTTTCACTCTTGACGCCATTCAAATCGACATATTGTTCCCGGTTGTATAAATAGTCCTTTAATAGATCGTAGCATATTCCTCTCAAGCCATACCGATAAATCTTATGTAATAAAGTTTCATGACACACAGTGTCGAATGCCTTACAGAGGTCAATGAACAGACTTAAGCATGGGAGTTTTCTGTCTAAGCTGCCGTAAATATGATTTGTCAACTTTTTAATTGCATCCTCAGTACTCCTCTTGGGACGGAATCCGAACTGACAATTCGAGATAATATTATTTTTTTCCAAGAATGACACAACTCTATTTGCTATTATCTTCTCAAATATTTTCGCAATGTTGGATATTATTGTAACAGGTCTATAATTCTCCATTTTGAATGTAGAGCCACTCTTATGAAGTGGTTTGATGACACCTGTTTTTAGTATGTTGGGAAAGCATCCGCATGACATGCAGTTGTTAATTAGTTGTGACAGAGGGTCTGAAATTTCTTTGCAGATTTCCTTCAGTGTTTCAGCCTTTATACCATCATTACCAGCGGATTTTCCATTTTTGAGACCATTAATAATCTTTTCAACCTCTAATCTATCAGTAGGGTGTAAGAATATCGTTTTACCTACAAAATTATCTCTATCTATAAAATTTTTTGGAGGAATTATTTTATTAGCATATTTTTCTCCTTAAAGACTATATCGTTCATTAAACAAAAATGACTTCAATAATGATTTAAATTTGAAATAATACGTTAACTTTCGGATGCGGCGTTCCAAACTGAATCCAGGCTATCTCAACGACTGCTGTGAAATTCCATCCTCAAACATTGCCAGCTGTTATCATCGACTTCTATACCGAAGAAAGACCAGATCAGTATATTCGGTTGATCAATTCCATATTATTCCCCTACACAGATCCACTCGAATGAATGAAACATCTTCTCGCCTCCCTCAAGATAAAAACTCAATCCTCCACTTCCTCCCCTCCATTCGAATTAATTCCGCGAACCCTGAACGATGGTGCTAAAACCCTCCTGATATCAAATGATCCGACCTGCAGTAGTTAAATGAAGAATCCTTCTGTCCGGGACTATAGCGAAGATAAAATTCCCAGCTCTCTATAACTATCAATACTTATCCTTCTTTTTGTTAGCAGTCGGCCGGTATAAAAATGAAAAAGACATAACCCCGAGCACGTCCATGTTTCCTTTATAGCGGGGCCATTTTTAGGAGAGCCCTACGAAACTGGAAACGACCCACGTTAGCACGTTAGGAGAAACGGGATATGGGGGATACGGGTTTAATTCTATATTCACGTATATTCCGTTGCAAAAACTGGTCTACGCGCGAGAAATTGAATATTGTATTCCCCTGTGTTGCTTTCGAATGTGTTGCGGTTGTGTGATGGCGAGGTTGGTTTCTTCTGGTGATTTCTAATACGTTATTTCTCGTTGTGAGATCTTCAATATCAAGGGGAACTCAGGTTGAATTCACTTCTATAGATGATCGATAATTTGAGACAACTATTCGAGGATTAGAATCTTGGTGAAGCAAACGTATATACTTGGTGTCCGATTAAATAGGAAGAAGAGGTTCTTCCAGGTAGAAGAATTGAGAAACGGTCAATTTTTTTGTATGAATGGGGACAGTTTTGGCATGAAAACATTCATCAAATTGTTTTATTCTTCTGCGCTGCAACCAAAAAGCCTTAAATCTGAATAGCGAAGATAAGTTGTGCAATATGTTGTTGGAAAGGCCTTTTGCTCCCAGATATTAAAACAAATATATTTCCAAGATTTTTTATTCGTTTCCCTAATATCCGTTTTTTTTTCATTATTTGTGTGAAAATTTGAAATTGAGAAAATAACGTTTCCATTGGAAAAACAATATTGGATCCATCCACGAAAAACTGGGCTGTAACTGAAGATCTTATTATTATATGAAGCCCCCGTCAATTTTGTGTTATTATCCAATGATGAGATCAATTATTTGAATGAGAAAAAATGTGCGTATCCAAAAATATGTTGAGTTGATCGCTTTCCTGAAACAAAAATAGGATGAGGATAAGCTAAAAAGTCAAAAATAATAAAATTTCCAGATGAAATATTATTTGGGCACAAACATATTCGCTGCAATAACTACCTTAGGTTATTTTCTTAGTGACATAGCGGAACGACTGAAAGAAATCACAAATCTAATAGAAGATGTGAGGGACGAAGAAGTATGCTTTCTAGTCATAACTCCAACTACTTCAGATAAAGCGGTGTTGATAATGTTCTGTTACATCAGGAAATTTTCGAGCGTTTTACTCTTCTAGGAGTGATCACAAAATCTATTGAAATAAGATCTTGCGATTGACGAGTCACTTTTATTTAGAGCAGAAAAATGCATTGAGAAAGCTATTCGTATAAGTAATATAGAAAGAATTCCAAGAATTATTGCCCAATTCCTCCATTTTCCTAATCGAAAGTATTATACTAGGCTGAATTATTGCCCAATTCCTCCATTTTCCTAATCGAAAGTATTATACTAGACTGAAAGAAATCACAAATCTAATAGAAGATGTGAGAGACGAAGAAGTATGCTTTCAAGTCATAACTCCAACTACTTCAGATAAAGCGGTGTTGATAATGTTCTGTTACATCAGAAAATTTTCGAGCGTTTTACTCTTCTAGGAGTGATCACAAAATCTATTGAAATAAGATCTTGCGATTGACGAGCCACTATCATTTAGAGCAGAAAAATGCATTGAGAAAGCTATTCGTATAAGTAATATAGAAAGAATTCCAAGAATTATTGCCCAGTTCCTCAATTCTCCTAATCGAGAGTATTATAATAGGCACTGTTCTCGGCGATGTTGAATCCCTCTTGACTAATTCTGCAGGTGATTTTCAGATGCTAAGAATGTCTTCCTAGCTGTGATGGGCGGCACAATAGACCATTAGGTCGCTGTGCTATGAAACCCCCTTGAATGAAATCTAATCTCAAATAGATCTCTAAAGATATGTATCAATATTTAGTAAAGTATTGGGCATGTCTGTTAGATGAATGAATGTCAGATTCATTCATCTAACTGAAACTGTTAATGTTCATAGTTAATAAGTTTGTATTTTCCGAATGTTTTGAATTCGAAACTTTACACTAGTGTGGTGCTAAATCGAAAAAAAACAACTCAACTGCGGTCATGAAGGTTATTTCAAGATAAGTTTCGAAAGATTTCATTATGTGAAAACACTAATTTTTAATTTTTCAAAAAGTATTACCACATGTGTTCCTCCAGCATTGTCAAGTTCGAATATTTCATTTCTTGAAAATGATTTCGATACCCCTTTTTTGAATCAGACTTTCAAACGATGAATTTGATTGACAAAACATTGATCTTCATCTGAAATTCTTCATTCAAGACTGAAAGGTGCTATGATGACATTTCAGAAGAGAACAGAAGCTTGCCGGATTTGCGAAATAAGCCAGGTAACAATAGATGACATCAAAGATTCTGGAAATTGAAAAAGATATGAACAGCAGATTTGTTATTACTGATGAATATTCAATTTTACTGTACTTCCATTTTTGATTTCACAAGTACCTAGTGAATTGTCCAGCAGATGACCGCAACCGCCGCCTGATTTATGCATATCGCAATGGAAAATGTTTCAATCAGGTTGTGAGTGAAAATCAGTTCCAGAAGGTGCCTGGAACAGCAGCTAATTTTCTTCAACTGGAAACTGCTATTTCATATACAGGTTATTAATTTCGAAGGTCATCTGTTAAAGGTTTAGTATAGCTCCAACCACATGGTGATTGGAAGTCATCAACGGTATGAAGATTTTGTTGATGAATAGGTAGCACACAGGATAAAAATAGCTAATAAAGTGTTTAGAACAAATGTTATTCCGGAATACCTGCTTTGCTACCGAGTTCATCGAAAGGATATATGTTTATCAGAATGATATATAATTTCAACAAAAGAATATTTGACTGTTCTACCGAATAGTTGCCAGCAAATGTTATTCTTGCACTACAAATTTAATAGTTTTTGCATATCAAAATTCTTAAGCTGAGTTTTTACCTTTATCATAGTTCATTTATTATATCACTCTTATCCCGAGGAAAGGTATTTTCACAGAATGTGATATTTTGTATCAATTAACGGAGATAAACTGTGAATCGTCTTCCTTGTCATAAAAATAAATATAATGTACCTACTATGTTTCACGCTGAAAAATCTAATTTTTATCTTGGAACATAAAACCTATATTCACCCTAAGGCTTATTAAATACTCAACAACGTCAAAGACGCTATCAAACGAAACGTCATCCCATTCCCAACCCTGAAATAGTCATATTTCCACTTGGCAATCCGAAAATCATCAAGTGTCCAATCACCAATCCAAATCCATCCCCCGGATAAATTCCCGATATCGGAACCCACCCCATAAATTAATTAATCCTACCCTCCCCACCCCGGAAATCAGAAATCGTTGCGATGAGAAATGAAAACAAGGCCGTGAAGAGAGAGATAGAGGAGCTAGAAATCCGCATTATAAGTCAGGACTAGACGTATTATCTGTTTCGGTGTTATTTACGAGGGTTTAAGTTAAATTACATTATCAGACCCTCTCCACAGTGAAGAAGACTTATAATGGAAAAATTTCCGAGGGATTGTGGGGAATTTTCCGCCCGGTGGAAACTCAGCACGCAAGTTCGTTTTATCGAGTGAGAGAAAAAACTTTCGTAGGTTGCGCTGGAATTGTTATGAATAGAATTGCGAGGTTTTGGTTGAGAAGGCCAGGTACGGATTGAAATGGAAGGGGGTGTTATTTGTGATGGTGTTGTGATTTAGGGGTTGGGTATTGGTTACGGTAGAAAAAAACTGCTGAAAAGGTCTATTATATTCATATTATATCGAAAGATATAAGAAATATTTTTTGCTTTTGTTGAAATCAAAATATTCACCATATACAATGAGTAAGAGTTGATTGGGGAAATATCCCGAAGGAAGAAAACTCTGAAAAAGGGTTTATCCATTGTGTGCTTCCGAAAGTAAACATAAATAAAATACACATTCATTTGGAATATCGATCAAATTTTTATTTCATTTGAATTTTGCCATTATGCGTGACCTCATACAGGACTCTCCTCACGAGGACTATCCCTGTGAGGTCATTTTCGATGACTCGTCGTCACATTTCAGGGAATATCTTAGCAATAACTTCACGGATCTTAGTATTCCGATCGGTAATAGTCTGTAAATTACAGGCATAAACAGGATCCTTCGCATAACTCCACAAAGAAAAAAATCCAAAGGCGATAAATCACAAGATTTAGGTGGCCAGTTCGCATCGCCGAAACGAGAAATTATGCGTCCTGAGAATTTTTCCGGCCGAACGGGTCTTTTTGCGCCATCTTGCTGGAACCACATTTTCTTCAATTCCACATCATTAATTATAGGTAATCGGTAATCATTTGGCTTCAGCGATTTTCGAAGAAGTACGGATCAACTACAACAACAGACCAAATTGCACAACATTCAGTGACTTTGGGATTGTGTTGGTCGCTCAGCAGTTAGTTCAAAAAGGATTTTCACTGCCCCATATGCCACAATTCGATTTCTCAAATCTACTTACTTCGTTGCTGAAGAAAATTTGATGAGCAAAATCGTTATCCAATCGTTTTTGTTCAAGCACCCAATCAGGTTCAATGTTCTACACATTCCATGATCAGCTGACTTAAGTTGTTGTGTCAACTGAACCTCATAAGAATAAAGATGCAAAATATGCTTTAGCGAGCCGTAAAATAGGCCCAAATGTTGTGCGCGCCAAAGAATTGATAAATTTGAACCTTCTTCAACATTTTTACTTACAGCAGCAATATTTTCTGTCGAACGTGTATTACGATAATGTATGTTCCTTAAGACATCAGTAACAGATCCAGTCTCTTCGAATTTTTTCACTGTCTTACCAATTTTATGCTCAGATGAACGGTTATGTCGACCATAATCACAATTTTTACAGTAGATAAACGATTCATATTGTTGAATGGCTAACCTTTAACTAAACATATAACGCTTGGGATGACAGTTCTTTTGGACATATGTCATTGAAACAGGGCTGGACCACGACATGAATAACCCAGTAGTATATTAATATTGTTAATCTTCTTATTGATAACTTCGGCAAAGACTATAGATTTTAATGAGCAAGTTCACCATTCAGTACCTTGAAACTTGATAAAAATAAAAACAAGATTCCTAAGTACCTATTTCGAATATGATTTATTCTTATATTCAACCTAGATCATTAAAAGTATTAAATCTAACAGATTATCGCAATTTTGGTACTCTTCCAATGACACAATTTCTGTTTGGCGATAATTCGCTGTTGCCAAGTTGGTCACTCCAGATTACTGTCGGATGTGGATATGGTTCGGAATGAAACCATCAATACTCAATCGAGTGTATCTTGCTGTGATATCCGAAATTTGCGGAAATGCGCCGTTACCATATCATTGAAGATTGGAATAATTGTTTCACGAATATTATGTTATTCGTGGAAAATTCGAATGGAACATATAACTAAATAATTAGAACCGTGATTGCGGGAATGTGGACAGTTTTCTTCTTTCGAATCTTCATTTTAGAACTCGCCGACGTTTCGGAGACAAATTTTCCCTTTTTCAAGGCTTATTTATTCGGAGATGAAATTTTGTAGAAATTGTTGAAAACAAAACATGAAGAAAGTGAAAATCTACATTCGACAGTTAATAAAACAAAGAAATAGGGAGTAGACACGTGTTTCGAGCTTTCCGCCCTCATCAATACGGTGAAAAAGTGTCAGGATGAGCAACACTTGAAGGAAACAACAAACAAACGGAGTCAACAACTGAAGCCAGGATATTAATAGTTTGGATTCTTGATGTAGCGAGAAATATTACGAACAAATAAAATCTCAGAAGTAAATTTAGTACAAAATATTTGGTTTACAAGCTTTCAGTTGTATGAATTAAGTTCTCAGTGAACTCGGTTTCATCGTTAAAATTGAAGTACCTTAGCGTTGTTCACTGACAAGGAGCATTATCACAGAACTTTTTTTTGGATTTGATCACTTTTTTTTGATATTTGCTCTCAATCGATTCATCAAAGTTATGTAATATTCACTAGTGATATTTTTAGTTTTGTCAATATAGTAAATGAACAATAACCATCCACGTACCGAAATACGGATGCCGTAATATTGCCATCTGATATTTTCGTTGCTTTAGAAGGTTTTCACTCAGTTGACGCCTTCTTTGACTCAATAGTGTGGGCTGAATCTATGTTCTATCCACTGTGACATATCATAGCAAAAAAAAAGGAATCGCAAAGCTTCCTCATAGACAAATATTCACTCAAAATACTCACCTACGCAACTTCAATATACTATAGCTTCATCATCAGTTCTTTGACCGCGTTTGAAGTGAGCATACCACCTTTTAACCGTTTTTGTCAATGGAGCAGGATCTAAATAACACTTATCAAACCATTGCTTTGCTTGCTCATTATATTTCTAATCAAGAACCAGTCTTTCAATAATATAAAAACTTGTTTCCATCGATAGTTCAAACAACAACAAATGTAGTATTTCTCAAACTTCAATCCACGATCCAGACTTAACTATATGTTCTTATCAAAAATTCTGACAACATTGTGATGTTTTGTCAATTGTATTTCAAGACAAAAATCGTTTTTATCATAAACATTATTATTATTATCGGAACTCTTTATTGCATATAAACAGACATAATTTTGAGAAGTTTCTGCGCAGTGTTGTCATAATTTTCGATAATTATATCCAATTACCTTTATGATGTAGGCTCATTTGAACTTTATAATTTAACTGTATGTTCCAAAATTTTGACATGCACCTTTTGAAGCTTCTTCACTCCAGACCCGGGACTTTTAAGTGACATACTTTATGACTTTTCAATGATATTCACATGAAGTAGTAGTTTGTTCATTATTCGTTATTAGAGGTTGAATTGCACCGCCAATTTGAAGTTTATGGTGTACTCGCTCCTTAACACTGGTTTTTCGCGATATTACCGAATTAAAAATTTTCAGTGTCGAAAAATATTGTCGATAACAAACACGTAAACTACATTTTAAAACACTCATGAAATGGCTTGTATGGTAGATTCTAGTCTGGAATAAACATTAAGATTAATTAATTTTCCATCGGAAATAGTTAAATATCTACATACGAAAAAGATTGCATATTCTGAAAAATTACCTTCGCAACAAATTATTCTGAAATGATTCAAATAAATACGAATAAATGCCGAGCAGAGAATTCAAGAGAGATGGAATCCGCCGAAAATATAGCAACAACGTTTAACATCCTGAACGTTATTCCCGTGGTTCACAGAACAACATCAAATACCCTAAGGATATACACAAGCGAGAGCAAATAGCTCAGGGTGAAGTTTGATCTCCTGAGAACATGCCTGTATTCATAAAGAGTCACGATTTTTTTTTGTGTGAACTGAATCCACGGTTTAAGGAGCAGAAAACAAAGGTCAATAAGCCGCCGGTTATTCTTTTACTGTTTTACATTTTACTATTGATTCATTTGTAAGTTTATCGAATATCAATTGTAAATTAATTTGATGACACAAACCAGCGAGAAAAATATGATTTTTCCTTCGAGTTCAACACACAAAATAGAATAATGATTTAAATTTCAAAATATAACACTTTTTTGGCCATACCATTTGTTATTTTGATTTATAGCTAAATGACCGACGTCATTATTGGATAAATTATACCCTTGGGCATAATCTGAATACTTTATGGCCCTTGGGTATAATATGAACAGAGTAATATTTTTTATATGTATAAATATGAAATAGAAAATTCTGAAAGTCTCCCGTGAATATTAAATCGGCTGCAGCATACCTACATAGATTCATTTTTTATGGTCTGGTTATCAACTCTCTTTGAAGAAAAACCAGATTCAGAAGACAGGCTTGCAAGCATTATTGAAGATATACTATCCTCTTAATATTTTCAGCAATAAATGTACTCTTTCAACTCTTCAGCTTTTGTCAGAAGAGTTATTCTGTTGTTCGATGCAGACAGTAACTTGATAATATTTTCGCAAACCCCGGTATTTCACAATGATACATGAGATTTTGTCGAATGTGTTTTTCCAACTGGATGTATGGTACAAGGTGACGATGAGAAACATTTACATTTTTTATAGGAAGGTACTCCAAAATTGTGAGTCATGGCGTGGCGTTGGCTTCTAAGAAGGAATTTTTAGTTTTCAGTCACAATGAAGCAGTGATCAGAAAAACAACATTTTTCATTTCAACAGCAATAGAGAAAAAAGTCATAGTTTTGATACAAATAGATGAATAGGTATATACTTCAGATACACTTCGTTGAATTCACAGGAAAATAAAATAAAAACTTACTCTAGGTACTCGTACGGAGCGTAATCCACTTGGCTATGAGTTAGTGATAGAGAATGATGTTATAATGTTGATGATGCTCCTCTTCTACAGAATAACTCCGAAATGAATTCAGCTGGAAGCGGCAAACTATTGCATTCATTACAATCATGGAGTTTCACTTCCAAAACTTCATGTAATAAATTTCTATAATTTCAACTTTTTTTATATTTGATTCATTAATTTTTTGTCTTGAAAAATAGTCAGACACTCAGTTGTAGGAACATTCATTAAAAATTAAAACAGCATTAAAATTTCAGTCCTCCGTTGAACAATGCACGTAGCCAATACGCTCCTCCTACTGAAGGATTAGAATTTTAATGACGGCATTACATTTTTCTCAACGTTTCTGCAACTGGATGATAACCTGGAGCTGGAGGTATCAATGCAGTATAACAAATTATTTTTGTATCAATTTTCATGCCAATAGCTTTCATATTTTTCGAAAAATGTGATCTGATTGGAGTACGGACAGATTTTTCAATTAGAAATTAGTATTCTACCCATATACTTATTTCAAAACCGAAACTGAAATTTTCAAATTAGGTCAAAATTTTCTTTTCCAAATGATTCAAAGGTTTATTGATTGAAATAATGAACCAAAATCTAGTTGAGTATGATAGTTTTCAATTGTTGAGGAAAACATGATCATTTTCTTGTGCAGAGGCTACATAACTTAATTTCCCAATAATTCCTTTCATCAACCAAATTTTTGCAGTGATAGATTTTCACTGAAATCTGATGAATACTCTCTGGGATGTCAAAATGTCACATTTTTTTTAATCATCAGATTATCCGATCCATTATTGAAATCCACTCGAAAATTGTCTAGAACGATAAACTTCTGCTCCCTCAAAATATCTCGCAAAACTAGAATAGTTATTTATAATACAAGTGCAGAAGGCATTGATATTCTTCCACGAGTTCAAAATTCCAAAACGAAGTGGCGAGTTTTGGAATGAACGAGTGGTAGAATGAGCCTTCTGTACGAGTATTATACATTATTTTCTCTAATTCATTGCATTTTCATTGAAATTAATGAAATATTTCCATAAATATATTTTAGTGATTTTTGCATTGAAAAAGGTTGGTTGGCAGAACTGATTTCTTCAAGGCAAATTGATGAATTGACAGATAAAGCCGTGGCGGAAAGTTCGGAGTACCAACATAGAATAATAAAATATAACCATGAAAACTGTGCGTTTCTGATATATTCTCGCACGATTTTGTTCTACAAGATGTGGAAGAATGAACGGAATAACCACAGAGTTAGAGAAATACTATTTATTATTAACGTCTCTATTTCTTAACATACCAAGAAAAAAAATTGTTGTTTTCATTGTGTTGACAAACAGAATAATTTTGACACTCAAATGTCACCAAAAATTTGTCCTTGATATACCATGTGTAGAAGAGAGCTTGCAGTTATTACAAACTCGTTGTATTGAATTCTGATGGAGCAGAATATACTCGCATAAAAGAATTTTTCATCAAGCGAGAAACTCCCTATAAAACGGTCATTTCAAACTCTTGACCATAGTAGTTGAATTATAGCAAAAAATGAGTTATATTCTCCATCCAAAAATTCCTGAGTGCCATATCTGTGCCATAAACCGTAATTGTGAAGATAAATCTGTTCATCACGTAGTTGAACCGACATATTAAGGGGGAAAGTATGCCTTTTAAGCTTTAACGGTGATAATAAGTAGGCATAATCTGCATGTGAGGGTAGTTATGAGATTCTGCGCTCCTTCTCTACCTGAATGGCACGTTGAAATAATGGGAAAACTCAATTGGATGGAACAATTGGTTCTTTTTTTTCTATGAATGACACGACGTTACACACAATTTGATAAATCTCCCATTTATTGATATTTAGGATTTTACATATCTCCATCAAAATGCAGATTTGATATTTCTGTATAACCAAAGGAATATTCATACAGGAATATGAATTCGATATTATATTTTCAATTAATATAAAACCAAATTATAATTTTCTTCAATAACATGCCGCATTTTTGATAAAGATAATTTATTGATTTTTTGAGACAATAAGTGTAGGACTATAACTAGGCAGAGTCAAAATATTTCTGTTTCGTGCGGAATAGAAATGATGACTCGATAATTTACTCAAATTTCTTTCATTTTTTTGTGTGCAGTAAACATTTGTAAATAAATTTACCAGCTATCATCACTACCTATGTTACTATCAGAAATATAAGTATAAATTTGCACGTGAAGTCTCGATTTTATTATTCGTTTACCACACAAGTAGCCTGTTCATATCAGATGAACCTCCCTATATCAGAATAATATTGTATGCCATGTGAATAGCACAGGCTATTCTAAACTTCCAGGAGTGATTTGAAAGGATACAGATTTCTCATTTTATCTTTAGCAAAATATGAGGAAATGAACTTTTAACATTTAATATTCATATGTTTCCTCTATCTGAAACAATCTTCAATAAATATTTCCGAAAATTTTGTGAATTCTAAAGAGATTAACTCTATGTTACTAGTTCTTTTCTAGTGCCATTCTTCATACTGAAAATAATTTTCTCCAAACTGGAAATGAGATTATTCTCACAATAAAGCCCAAAAATTTCAATAAATAATGAGGAAATATATTCCAATTCCTCGAAAATCTATGTTGTTATGAAGAATGTGGAATCATATGCTGAAGGGGCAATCACAGTGTCTATTCAACTATAATATAGACATAATATTATCATTAATGAATAATAAACAAAGTAAGGGTCCAAGTACTGAGTCTTGTGGAACTCCGATATCGACCTCAGACTCTTCTTAACCCATGTCATCATATTTTACGGACATATTCTGATTTATAATATAATTTTTCAGCTAATCAAGAAATATTGCTTTGAAACCTATGTTGTAGTACTCAGACAAGATGAAGGAGAAATTTAGGATTGAAATGCTTTTGTCAGGTCAGAGAATAATTCAGTTGCGCACTCACGTTTTTCTAAGTCCTCATAAACGGTGTGAACGAATGAAAAAGCCACCATTTCTAAAGAATGCCCTGTAGAAACTTCGCTGACAAATAATCAATTATTTGAAAAATTATATTTTGAAAAATCTCTCAGAAATATATCTAAACTCATATGGGATGATAATTCGAAATGTTCAGCTTACCACCCTCCTTAAGAATAGGAATGACTGTCCCTTTTTCCAAAATATATGCAAAGCTACCACTGATGTTGTTTGTGCAAGAAACAGTTGTGAAGTTCGAGCGACCGCGAAGTATCATAGGATTGCGCGTAAACGATGTCAACACTGATGGCTCTGCCCAGAACGCAAGAGACATATGAATAATATAGTTTGAATGATTGACTTCGCTAGTTCGCCCAAAAATTGTGCTTGACATTTCTAAATATTAATTGACTTTTCGCATTTTTTTTCTTGATTTTTTAACGCTTTTGAAATACCCGCTTTATTCATCGCTTTGTCTTTTCGCCTACGCCTTTGTTAGTGTTTTTTCTACACCGCTTTAAACCCAGAAAGTTGGAGCTGATAACCCGCACCAAGGGCCCTGTGAAGAGCTGGGATTTGTACCAGAGACCATTTGTTCTTCAACCTGAAGCCCCATTTGGTAAGTCATCATTGTTGACCGCAATTATTGTTTGTATTATTATCAAATATTTCGCTGTCGCTCCAACTATCCAACTACAAACGCACGCAGATATACAGTCCATTTTTCTCTCAAACAATACTGAGCTATCGGACGTAACATTGGTCCTTCGGGCCGGATATTGAATTTTGCATAATTTTGGTTTATTAATTTGTTTTCATTTCCCATTTATCGCTGTCATAAACATTTTTTGTGCCTTTTATTTCATAGTTCATAGTTATAATCTCGCAGCTGGTGACGAGTAACGTCATATGTACCTATCTTCATTCCTTTCATTTTCCGTCGTCTAGAAATCGTTTATGCACACACATTTGAAAATTATTGATTGCTTTTGGACTTACCTTGAATTAATTTTCTATACATTTCATTATATTTTGGTTCTTACTGTGAATATCGAACAGAAACATGACGGATTTCAAACTGAAGAGAGCTAAGTTCGCGAGAACATCGTGTATAGGTGAATTAGCTTCACTATTGGATTTGGCCAATAAAGCAACAACAGATTCTAATCTCAGAACCTCGTTTAGAATTCGTTTTACCGAGATAGATGATGTTCGCGAAGAGTTTAATAAACAACACCAAACTGTAACTTCAATCTTGTTACAAGGTGAAGATACTGATCTCGATTCAGAAGAAGCAATAAAACGTGAATTTCAAAATGATTATTTTTCTGTCAAAACTATTTATACTCAATTATTTGATCCAAATGAAAAATCTTTGAATGAATCGACGCAATCTGTTTTGACACGCAAGCAGAGTCTTGCTTCTTGCTTTCCTCATTCCTTAACTCCTAACATTCGACTTCCGCAAATAGAAATAAAAAAGTTCAGAGGAGATTATACGCAATTTGCTACATTTTTGGATGTATTTGACGCCCTTGTTCATAACAATCAATCGCTCACTGAAATTGAAAAGTTCAATTATTTGATATCCTCGTTAGAAGGACCGCCTCTATCTTTAGTTCGCACATTGCCGATGACTTCTGATAATTATCAGATCGCTTATGACTCGCTGGTCAATAGATTTTCCAATGAAAGGTTGAGAGCCCAAGCTCATTGGAACGCAATAGAAAGCACAGGCAAAATCAATTGTAATAATCAAACCGCACTTCGCAATTTACTAAGTACATTCACTGAAAATTTGGCCGCACTAAAAAACATGAATTTTCCTGTAGAATCTTGGGATTTTATCGTGTTTATGCTCTTGATAAAACGCTTGGATAATTCAACTATCGCACGCTTCGAACTTGAAAATGGTTCCTCTATGATTCCCGAATTCAAGACTCTACTTGAATTTCTCAATAAATATTGTATTGCAATGGACACTCTGGGTACATCCCATAATTCTAATAATACCAGAACGGGTGATTCAAATAGTTCTTCCAATTCAAAACAACGCATAGGAACCTATTTCTCTAACGACAATAAGAATCAACGCTCAAAATCCACTTGTACGCTTTGTAATCAAGAACATTCGCTTCTCTCATGTTCAAAATTTATTGAAAAAACTCCCCAAGAACGTCATTCATTCGCCAAGCAGAAACATCTATGTTTCAATTGTTTGAGTAACATACATGATTTGCGATCTTGCAAGTCTGTGAATACGTGTCGAAAATGTCATCAACGACATCACACCTTGTTGCACCTTGCACGGCCCTCCAGTGAAACTTCCGCTGGATCAGAGGAACCTCCTTCTACCTCTTCTGATTGGGCAGTTTTGTCAGCATCCGCTGGTGTCTCTCATAAAACACCTACAGTTCTATTGTCCACCGCGTTAATTGAAGTCAGAGATAATTTTGGAATGTTTCATCGTTTTCGTTGCTTGATTGACAGTGGATCCATGTCTTCTTTCATAACTCGAAAGGCTGCGAATTTGTTAGGTTTACCCCGGCACAAACTTGATGTTGAGGTAAAAGGTCTTAATTCCATGAAAATGAACGCTTCTTATGGTTCTTTAGTTTTAATGTTTCGCCCATGTAAATTGAATGGTCCTGTTTTGTTGACAGACGCAATAATTTTAGACAGAATTTGTGATGAGATACCTTCTCATCCGATTCCTGTTTCCGCTTGGTCCCATTTAGCGCACATAAAATTAGCCGACGAATCCTTCCATACCCCTGGTAAGATTGATATTTTATTAGGCGCAGATGTTTTTTCGAAAATCATGTTGACTGAACAGATAATTGGAAAACCTGGTCAAATTGACGCTATGAACACCATTTTCGGTTATATTTTAATGGGGAAGTTCTATTGTAAATCAAAACCATCTATATCAACATTTTTAACTTCATGTTCAGATTTCTCCACAGATATTTCTCTGCAAAAATTTTGGGAACTTGACTCCTTGCCTTCAGTAGAACCGATATCCCCTGATAACAAACTATGTGATCAGATATTTTCCGATCAACACTATCGCGACAGCGAGGGTAGATACGTCGTTTCGCTTCCATTTCGCAGTTGTTTGCCGCAGTTTACTGGAATGCGTGAACTGGCGCTGCAAAGGTTCTTTACTCTTGAACGAAGACTTTTGAAAACGCCCGATTTGTATAAATTATATGTTGAGTTTATGCGGGATTATCTTGAATCCAATCATATGGAGATTATTCCTTACGACTGCATTAATCGAAACTCATATTATCTTCCTCATCACTGCGTTGTAAAAGCTCAGAATAGTCAGAGTAAAATTCGTGTAGTATTCAATGCTTCCGCAAAATCTCCTTGTTCTGAAGAAGGTTCACTAAATGATCATCTTCTTACCGGGAAGAAACTTCAAAGGGATATAATTTCGATTTTACTTCGTTTTCGGTTGCATGAATATACAGTATGCGCCGATATCCGACAGATGTATCGCATGATTCGTATAAGGCCAGACCATGCAGATTATCAACGCATTATTTGGAGGTTTTCAGTCGATGAGGCACCTCAAGACTATAGGTTACTCACAGTAACGTATGGTGTAAATAGTGCCCCATATCTAGCATTGCGCACCCTCATTCAGTTAACTGATGATGAGGGTCCTAAATTTCCTTTGGCTTCAAAAGCACTACTCGAAAATACGTATGTTGATGATATCGTTGCTGGCAATTCGTCGTTGGAAGGAGCCAAACTGTTGCTCCAGCAACTAGTTGAACTTTTGAATAGGGGTAATTTCGAACTTAGAAAATTTTCTTCCAATTGCCCTTCCGTTTTGGCAGGAATACCGTCTTCACATATGTCAGCTGATCCTCTGACATTTGACCAGGAAGATGAACACTTTTCTTTGAAGATTTTGGGTTTGCAATGGGATCCAAAGGGAGATTGTTTTCGCTTCAGCTTTGAACCCTTGAATAAATCTTCTACAAAGCGACACTTACTTTCCCAAATAGCTCGCATCTATGATCCCATAGGTTTTTTAGCTCCAGTGACTTTTCTCCTGAAGCACCTCTTGCAAAGAGTCTGGTCGTCAGGTATTGATTGGGATGATGAACTTCCTCCAGATATCGCTAGAGTCTGGGATGCATTCAAATCCCAAATTCAGATCCTATCCTCGATCACCATTCCTCGCAAACTTCTCTCCCCGAAAGCCAAGTCTTACCAACTCGTAGGATTTTGTGACGCCTCTGAGAGGGGTTACTGCGCCGTGGTTTATAATCGTATGATTGATGACAACGATCAACCAAATAATAATTTTTTATGCGCAAAAACTAAAGTTTCTCCTCTGAAACGAATAACAATTCCGCGTCTTGAATTGTGCGGTGCTGTACTGCTAGCCAAGCTCCTCTCATATTGCCTTCACGTATTTCGGGATTCTATAGATTTTTGTAAAGTTTACGCTTTCACGGATTCCCAAATCACATTAGATTGGATCAAGGGATCACCACATCGGTGGCCTACATTTGTAGCCAACAGAGTAGCTCACATCCAGGAGAAGGTACCTAGTGCTTCGTGGTATCACATTGACTCCAAAAATAACCCCGCTGATGCCGGGTCCAGAGGGTTATTGCCTTCAGAATTCGCCTATCAGTCCATTTGGTTTGATGGACCTCAATTATTGCACACGCCTTCAAGCTCATTTCCTGTTAATATCGATATTGATGTGACCACTCAACAGAACATTAATAATTTTTGCTCGAAACTTTCAGATAAATCTGCCCAGAATATTATAATTTCTTTACTCGATAGTATTTCTTCGTTGACCAGAATTCAAAGAATTCTCGCATATGTTCTTCGCTTCACGCATAACGCTAAAAAAGAGAGTGATAAACTGTCTGGAAATCTCACACTCCTTGAGCTAAATGAATCATTGTTTCAATTAGTCAGAGTCACGCAACAACATGCCTTTTCAACCGAAGTTAAAGGGAACACTTTTCCCAAACATTGGCAAAAATTGAAAATTTTTCTTGATGAACGAGGTATATTAAGAGTAGGAGGCAGGATTGATTCATCCTCGTTATCTTTCGAGTCAAAACACCCAATGCTTTTACCTAAAAAGAGTCGTTTGACAGCACTTGTCGTTGATATGTACCATAAAAAATATTTACATGCAGGACTTCGCACTCTTAGATTTCTGATTGCTCAAAGATTTTGGATCATCAGTGGTAGAAAGGCCATTTCTTCGGTTTTGAATAGGTGTTTAAAATGTTTCAAAATTCGGCCCAAGCCATATCAACCCCCTATGGGTGCACTTCCAAAACCACGGATTTCTGAAGTTAAACCTTTCAGTAATTGTGGAGTAGATTTCGCAGGTCCTTACTCTATAACTATAGGTCGACATCGTGGTGTCAAAACGGTGAAGGCTTATGTATGTTTATTTGTTTGTTTCGCTACAAAGGCCCTCCATTTAGAATTGGCAACCGATTTGTCCACTGAGACATTTCTATCCGCTCTCCAAAGACTTATTGCGCGACGAGGAAGAATAAGTCATTTATATTCTGACTGTGGTACTAATTTTGTCGGTGCCAATCGAGAAATAATCAATTTGATGAAAGATTCTGCTGAAAGGGAGCACATACAGTGGCATTTCAACCCCCCTTCAGCTCCGCATATGGGTGGTTTATGGGAAGCAGGTGTCAAATCTGTGAAAACCCATTTGAGCAGAGTTATAGGAGCTCAAATTCTCACATATGAGGAGTTTTATACGGTTCTTTGTCTCATCGAGGCTATATTGAACTCTCGCCCGCTAGAAGCATTGTCTTCAGACCCAGAAGATGTGTCCGCCCTTTCACCTGGTCATTTCCTTACCCTTGAACCACTTAATGCCCTTCCTTATCCCGATATTACCCAACTTCCCTTGAACCGCCTTAGTCGTTGGCAATGTCTCCAGCGAATTCAACAAGATTTTTGGAAACGTTGGCAACGTGAATACCTGCACACTTTGCAGCAATGTTCCAAATGGTACACGCCGGACAATAATCCTCCTAAACTTGGAGATTTAGTGCTCATCAAAGATGAGAGGCTTCCTCCTTGCCAATGGGCACTTGGACGAATTTCATCTCTGTCCAATGCAATCGATGGACGTTCCCGCATCGCCACTGTTAAAACCCGATCTGGTTTCTTGAAGAGACCGGTTGTTAAGCTTTTCCCTTTGCCTGTTGAAATTTGATAGGCACCTATATTAATTGTGGTTAATAAATTAATTTTTTTTTCTCTCTCAATTTTTTTTTATAATTAAGTCGCACCTAATGCAGTTTTAGAAAACCAATGTTATGTACGGTATTTATTTTTTTTTCTCTTTTTTTTTATCTTTCATTCATTTTCCATTTTTCGCGCCCGGAGAATGTTTGTGCAAGAAACAGTTGTGAAGTTCGAGCGACCGCGAAGTATCATAGGATTGCGCGTAAACGATGTCAACACTGATGGCTCTGCCCAGAACGCAAGAGACATATGAATAATATAGTTTGAATGATTGACTTCGCTAGTTCGCCCAAAAATTGTGCTTGACATTTCTAAATATTAATTGACTTTTCGCATTTTTTTTCTTGATTTTTTAACGCTTTTGAAATACCCGCTTTATTCATCGCTTTGTCTTTTCGCCTACGCCTTTGTTAGTGTTTTTTCTACACCGCTTTAAACCCAGAAAGTTGGAGCTGATAACCCGCACCAAGGGCCCTGTGAAGAGCTGGGATTTGTACCAGAGACCATTTGTTCTTCAACCTGAAGCCCCATTTGGTAAGTCATCATTGTTGACCGCAATTATTGTTTGTATTATTATCAAATATTTCGCTGTCGCTCCAACTATCCAACTACAAACGCACGCAGATATACAGTCCATTTTTCTCTCAAACAATACTGAGCTATCGGACGTAACAGATGTATTGAAAATGTAAACAAATTGATCCGAAATGAATTAATTGATTGCCTTCAACGTCCTATCTAATTTTCAGCCCCTTCACAAGGATTCACAGTTAAGTCATCTTATTGTATCGACTTTTTCTTCTTTCGATACGTTACGAAAGAGTCGATGATTCTTGAAGTGGTACATAACTCAGATAATGATCTTCGAAAATACTCTAACTGAGTATTATGCATAGCTGAAAATCGTTAATTTTTATTAGAATGACTTCAAATAATGCTCAAAACAATGGAGATCAAAAACTTCACATTAAAATGAAGAACTCATGAACGAATCATAATCTAGCATTTAGATTTTTTCTTCAGACAATCGAAATACCATTTAATAAATATAAAGTATTATTATATTCATTTGATACTAAATATTTGGAGATAAAACATTATGCTGCATTTTAGAATATTCGTTAGTCTACAGTTCGCTATTCGATTCAAAGATGAACTGAATAGACCCAAGAAAGTTTTTATCTCAGCCATGAATGTCAAGAGTAAATACATATACTATACATTTCAGAGAGAAACTAAAATTTAGTGCCCTTATCATTTCCTCCATTTCGAAACTCGTTCGTTATAAAATCACGTGATAACTTATCCTTTCCACTGCATTTTTCCCATCTCCACCAAACAAACACCCACTCTACCATTCATATTTCTCAAAATGTGACCTCACCTCGTAGAAATCGAAGTCATAACTCTTATGTGCCCGTCTTCTGATTTTATTATAACAACACGAGGAATAAATGATGATCTCCTTTCGCATGTAAACAAGCAAGAAACATTCCCGTGAAAAATTTATAGCTGGCTTCACAGGCGGACATAGAACTTGATTTCTACATTTCTCTGTGATTTGCATGACAATGAATCTCATTTTCATCACTTTGTCAAACACAGAATTCATGTCGGAATCTCTATTCCTCAAAGTTATAATTCATCAACTTCCCCAATGGAATTCTGTAGGGATAATTTCAAGTTTATATGTGGATGATGGTCTATGGAGCTTCATAAAGCTAACTTTTGTTAGTGGAACCGAGGCGCGTTCGCTATTTTGGTACTATTCCATATAATTATTAACACGGGTTGCGTTATAGTCATAGAGTTATTGAATTCTGAGCGTACAATTATTTTCAAAATCAACATCAGAATAATATCGCGTCATTAAAATAATTGGAAATTAAACAATACGAGTCTAATTATTCATGATTTTGTTATAATATATTATTCAATTTTAATCATTCGATTGAAATTGTGCAGATTTTGAATTATTATTTTCACAACGCTATTTTCTGTAATAAGAGTTCTCGTAACTAATTCAAGAATATCTTCTTAGTTCATTACTAAATACTTTAGTTAGTTTTTTAGTTTTTGATTTCTTTTTGTGGTCATCGATTATGGGTTCTGTGATGCTGATGAGCTCTTAAAAGAGCTATTCACATTTTACTGCAGCAGGTTTACCTGTAGTTAAATTCCAACCTAAGTACTGCTTATTCGATCTTTTCATTAATGTATGTAGGGATTGGCTTGTTGCTTGAATCTTTTGACCATAATCTCCCTATAATTGTTCGAAAGGCGAAAAATCAGGACATCTAGGTGGCCAAGAGATAGACTCATGAAGCACTCCATAGAATGCCCTGTAATTTGGGGATGGGCATTATCCTGTTGGAAAATCTGGTCCTCCTGCTTCTGAAGGATATGTGTTTCTAGTTATGTTACAGTTTGAACAATTATCAAACAAAGGTTGAACTCTTCACCTTTTTCGCTAGTCGTTTAGTTCTTTCGTTACTACAAATATTTCGCTTGTGGTGCTTTAGATTTGATTTTTGCCAGTAAATTGTTCACTTCTCCTGACACTCCAGCCCCATCATATGTTTGAGCCACTAATTTTGAATGCAAGTATATTTTCCGAATTTGGCAAATCAAAATTGAAATAAATCTTCAGCAGAATGTCCACAAGTCACATCATAAAATTACTTTTGAGACAGTCAAGACACAGCAAACGCTTACATCGAATCAAAACAAAGCGAGAACATACCCGATTTCCCTCTTCTCGATCAACCCGAATACTGCAGAAAAAATTGCAGTTCGCCCTTTGTCCCTCTTGAGGAGATGACTAGGGTTCGAGGCATGCGACATGCCTATTGTTAGAAGACGCCTTCAAAGGAATATTCTAGATTTCTCGTTACGTAGATGTAGATAACGAGCGAGACAAGGAAGCGTGTGAGGCATGCCTCGAACTGTTTATGTACTTCTTAAAGATGAAGTGAGATGAATGAACAAGAATCGTGGGATTGAGCATGGATATTATGGAACAGAGACCCAGTGCCGTACCGTATGATGTGAAATTGAGGATGAGAATGATTGATAAAATATTCGATTAATATGTGTTATTCCCAAAATTCATTTGGTGAGGCAATGCTTCATCTACTTCATAGGACAAGCCACCACTTACCGAAATGAGAAATGGTTATCTGAGTTTTCTCACTACAATAAACGTTTATAGTATAGACTATGATAGTGTAATCGAAATTTGTTATTCCTCAAAAAAACCCTGAATTTGTGGCGACAAAAAACAATTAAAAATAATATCTGTGTCCAGCCGAATTTGTCGTCACAATATTTAAAATAAATGTACCTGCATTAGTGTAACAACGGTCTTCTGTGGTACTTAATTGTGCATACAACTTTCTCATTCATAAGGTTCTCAGATAGATACAATAGAGAATATCTTTTCCCTAACGTAATTAGTGTGCAGGTACCATGATACCATTGCGCAGGCATACAATTTAGAGAATAAGAAAAGGAAGAAGAAATTCACATTTGTACAATATGATTTTATGTTTGAAACCCAGGTATGAAACTAGGAAAAGGAGAGTTCAGTGGAGTAAGTTACGAGGGGATGATGACCAGTAGGGTTAGTAGAGTGTTCAAGGATGTTTCCAAGTGCTGTACCACAATAAAGTTCTCGTCTGTCGTTCATCAGTATTTTAGTAATCCACACGAAAACGCGATACTGCAAATTTATCATAACGTTAACTGCAATTTGAAAAAATAGAGATGTGTACCTCGTAGTAAATGCACTTTTCTGAACGTTTATTTCCCTCAGCTTAACAATTCACATTGTCGTCCGAGAACATATCCCTTCTATTACTAAAATACATAATGTAGTAGTGCCCTAAAAGATTGTAAACAAACACACCGAATCTTTCAACGTTCAGAAAAACAACAAAGAAACGTGTCCATATAAAGATTTAAGCGCTTTTCCTTCTGAAAGAATTGTATTACACATCCTCTCCCCGAACCCCAACCATTAACCATCGACAACGAAAGAACCAATTTCTTCAGCGCCATCTATCGTAACGTCAGAAGAAACAATCGTCGAAATCCTATTCTAATTAATGTGAGCGTTCAGTTTCTTGAATGAAGGGGCGTATGCGAGTGATGGAATTTATGGTGGCGTCCGAAGTTAATAGGGAAAGCTGAGTCCGCAGAACACTGTTATAATGTGATAACCCGGATTTCAGTGGAACCAACGGATTTCGTTGGAACATAATGCGGTTCCGAATGAAGTCAATATTTCGTATGGCGGGATAACGTCCGGAACTTAATTGAAATGCATATTTGAGTGTTTCCGCATCATTGCTGGAATAGCCACACTCTTTGTTTCTCTACGGACTTAACTTTCTACCGAAAAATTGGATTGCGGCACACGTCAACTACGCAGGTTAGAATTGTAACTCTCTCGTTAGGTTTTATAGAATTAAATGGGATGAATAGAGGAAATCTTCACTTCCACCTGAAAAAATTCCGCTAAAATTTTGCATACAAAATTGAAAAGAGTGAAGGTTCCTTCATGGAACTATTTTACCATTTTATTGATATTGTAGATCACTAAAATGCTCGCAGTTTGGCGATATGTATATCATTACAATAATTATAGGTAAAAAAACTTTTGAAATACAAAAGGGATGAAATTCCTGAGACTACAACCTCTTCTGGACGTAAGCTTCGCCCTTGAAACCTCACTATGATTTAGATCAGATTCCGATGTTCAAAAAACGTTTTTATTTGAGGGGTCTGTGACGAATAATTTAGGAGATATAACGATTTTTGGATGGAAATTCAATTTTTTCCCAAATTTCGAGTTCGAATTTCCTCAAAACTGTGAAGTTTTCGCGAAATCGGTGAGTGGTACCAGAATTGACGATTCCTGATCAGCCGAATCTCGATCTCACCTGAAAAATTTTCGTAAAATTTTCCATACCTAACCCTTACAAAATTGAAAAAAAAATAAAGGTTCCTTCATGGAACTATTGTATCATTTTATTGATTGATTCGACTTCGTAGATCACGAAAATATTTGCAATTTGGCGATTAGTACATTATTTCAGAAATTATAAGTAAAAATCTGAAATTTTTGAAAAAAAAAATTGATGAAATTCCCGAGACTGCAACTTCTCCTGGACGTAAGCTATGCCTTGGAAACCTCACTATGTTTCAGATCAGAATACGATGTTCAAAAAACGTTTTCATTTGAGGGGTCTGTGACGAATAATTTAGGAGATATAACGATTTTTGGATGAAAATTCAATTTTTTGCCAAATTTCGAGTTTGAATTCCCTCAAAACTGTGATGTCTACGCGAAATCGGTGGGCGTTGCCAGAATTGATTATCTCCGATTAGCCGAATTTCGATCTCAACTGAAAAATTTTTTATCGAAAAATTTTCGTAAAATTTTACCTTACAAAATTGAAAAAAAAATGAAAGTTCCTTCATGGGACTCTTTCACCATTTTATTGATTGGTTCGACTATGAAAATCACGGAAATGCTTGCAGTTTGGCGAACAGTACATACCTTTATCTAAACTAGCAACGAGACGTGAATACTGCCTTTAAATTCAGAAGAGGAATCGAATCATAGTATTCGTACTGCGTGAGTACTAGAATCAAAGGCTTCTTCTATGGCTGTACGAGCACGAGTACGAGCAATACTTGACCAGTTATTAAAACATGAAATGACCCTTTTTGAATGGGAATGCAGACCAAATAGGGGTATGGGTACATACTTGGAAGCTGTTCACAACTCTGAACGCTGAATTTTGAATAACAAATGGTTTCTATTTGGAAAAACTGTGAGTCAGCACTTGTCAGCAGATATTTCGGGTTTACCCGCGGCAAAACTTGAAAGCTCATGCCATGAAATAAAAATGTTCATACTATATTATGTTTTTATTATCATAAGACCTTTTTATGAGCATGTTTAAAAGTTTGAGTTCAAAGATTATATCATATATATTGTTAACAATCCCGCATTCTTGAGCATCCGCGGGATTGATATTTTGGTGCGAAATTGGATTCCCTAGTTTCAGTCAATATGAGGTAATGTTAAGGATTATTATTGATTTCTTCTTTCACAACTGCTTTATCTCAAAGCAGTTTTGAAAAGATGCTGATTTAGGAAGAGAGAATTCAGGCGTATCGTTCATGGCTTTTTTGAAAAAAATTATATTTGTTTCTCTTCTGAGGTGATTGTCAATAGCCTTTTTCAGCCATTCCCTTCAAAAATAAGATTAACTGCTTACCTAAATTGAAAATTTCATATTGAATCTATCAAAATCTCATGAAAACATTTTTTGCAATGACGGAGCATAAAAAGTGAAAATGAAACGATTTTCGTCATTTCATTCCAAATTAAAAATAAAAATCGTTTCTGATGGAATGAGTTCTATAGAAGCAATTTTAAATTTTTTTTCCGGATTCAATTGAATTCGAACAATTTTTTTTCTGAATGCCGCAGAATAATGCAGATCGTCGATCCAATCAAGTCTGATCCTTGAAACGTCAGAAATGCGGAAACAGATTTTCGACGCCCAAGGGTGGATGAAGCCCCAATTCAATTTTACATTCGGGGTTGACGAAGAGTATGTTTACATAGTGAAGTACCAGGTGGCGTGCGAGGCTTCGTAGAGCAAATGTCGATAAATTATCTGCCTCAATTAATCTTTATTAGAACAAACAAGAGTATGGTATTATAACGAAATTGCCGCCATCAAATTGGAAGTAATATAGGCATAAAGTTGACTAGGGTTATGTGGAAGTTTTTGTTTGCAGATTATCTTGGAGATAACATCGGAATAATGAGATAAATCATGTTGTAAGTGGAAATTTTCTATGGGGAAATTTTGATGAAATTTGAAGTGATGGTTGGAACGAGATGTGCATGAGGCTTTATTGTTTCCACGTTACTAATTTTCAACTACTTCGAATAGAAGCACTTTGCGGAAGAGAATTCCATTTTATGAAGGTAGATAATTTTCGCTAGAAAATTGTAGAATCCTTTTTTTTTAATGCTCTTAAGTCACTTATCGACAGATGTTTTTGTGGAGTACTCGATGATTTTTTCGTGTATTTTGAAATTTTACTATCGATTCCTATATTCCTTTTGTATTATTAACTATTCCGTTCGAATTGAATTTTTTTAAAGCAGTCTAAGTCGATCAACAAAAGATTTCTGAAGACATTTCAGTAACTGTCGGAATCATATTGAACGACATTCTAAATTATTGCATTTTATATTTGATGAAATTACCAAAATTTATAATATTTTCAGCTTTACCTTGAATCATTGTAAATTTTTCTTTATGAGCTCTTAAATGATGTATCACAGCAAGAGGTTGCTATTTGAGTTTCTTGTTTTGGACGCAGGCGGGGTGAGTGCCTGTAACCTAGAGTGCCTAGAGAGACTCCTTTGCCTTATTCCTTGATTTAATGAAGTCTTTTGACTGCTTGCTCAATTCTGCTGTCATTGAAAAACTCGAACGTTATAAATTTGACAGTATCAGCATCAAACTCAATGTGTCTTGAGCAAAAGGCTCCAGGCTGTGTATGTTGATGATCAGTGGTTCAGATAAAAAAAAATAACCATTGGGGTGTCACAGGGCTCAATCATGGGCCCTATTTTTTTTCTGAATTTTGTGAACAATTTTCCGGATTTTCTTGATAACTGTTTGACGATTCTTCATGCTGATGATATAACCATTAATATATCTGAAAAGGATTTCAGTTAGGGGATTGATTTTGTTGTGGGGTTCGAGTTATGAGGTTCCTTGGCTTATGCATTGACACAAGGCTCACTTAGAGTAAGCATGTTGGTTTTCTGTCTTCTCGTATTTCTAAGAACATATTCCTATTAAGGAGTCTTGCATAGTCTTCATCTTAAGCTGTACTAAGGACAACCTACTATTCGCTTTGTGAGTTTCACTTTAGAAAAGGCATTCTGGTGTTGAGATGCTGTGCGGAGTTTGAGAGGTTGTTTGGATTACAACGCAATGCTGTCAGAATTTTAGATGAATTTAAATATCGTGAGAACTGTAGAAGCCTTTCACTAGTCTGAAGGTTCTCACTTCGCGAGGTGTCTTCATTCTGGAGTGTCTTCTATATGCTGACTTAAACCTTGGGGATAGACAATTGGGTGCAGATATTCATGGTCACATCTCACGATACTAGAAACGAACATAATATACGTGTGCAATATTACAGACTGAGGAGATCGCAGAATAGGACCAACTATTTGGTCTTTGAGTTTTATAATACTCTGTCTGTAAGCTGGAGTTCGCTACCACTTAGTCATTTCAAAAATAAAATTAAAGATGTTGTTGAAAGATAAAAGAATCCTTTGAATTTCAATGAGTTTTTTCAATTTAAATTTTGACCAATTACTTTGGAGATTGTCCATTCAACTTAGGTTTATTATGTGCACTTTATAATTTTATTTTAGATGACTTATGCGTTCGACGTGTTTAAATACTGTTAGTCTGAGAGCCAGTAGACAGATACATGTTTTAGGAGGGCCTAAAATTTTCTTATATAATATTTGTAGAAAAACCAATGGCAAGTTTTCAATAACCCACCCTGCATAGACACCGGTGTGAAACGCGCGAGGAATCACTAAAAAAGCTAATAGATGTGAAGTTTTGAGTGATAATTTCCACAGAGCGCCATCTACTCCCTTTACTCTGAACTCATTTTTTTTGTTCTGAATAAGATCTCAGAACTGTTTTTCCGACCTTCGCCTTTACCTCATTCTACTCTCAAGCCACAAACTGGCTAATTCTAAATTCATTCGATTCCTGAAAGCACTCGAAAACAATGTCATCCAGACCCAAAAGTATGCGAGACAAAATCTCAACTAAGGGAATTTGTCGAATTATTCCTTTAACACCCTTGGTTTTCTCATTTAAAATTCCATTGACACATCCCCAATGAGAATTTCAACGTTGAGTTCTCAGCGATGAACACTTCATTCATTCCGAGATAATATCCCCAAGCTCATGGAAATATCGTGTCGATTTCTATTTATATTCCATCAAGAGGAACGTCTGTATTGTGTTCACTTAGTCGATTGTACAGAATCACAGATGATGTTCTGCATTTCAGCATCGAATGCAGGGCATTTATAGCGAATGCCTCCGAGCATTAGTATTCAATCCATGCGATCAGTCAAAGGAAACAGTCCGACAAACCCGTAGAATACTCAACAGATACCTGCGGATGAGTTGATTTAGCAGGTCCGATTATAAGCGAAAGCATTGAGTAATAAATCGTGAAAAGCATATCATGTCAGTTATAAGTACGGTGATGTGATGATGGTATTGAATTCGCAGAAAAACTGAACAGGAAAGCACTTATGTGCAGTCTGGAGCGTTCGAGTTCGGTATTTCGGTACCTATACTCTGATTACACTATTTGCATGAAATTGTTCTTCTTTATACATAAGCAAAATTTTAATTGAGTAGGGTCTGTTGTCACACAATTTTTTTTTATTTTGTTTGAATATTCTAGGGTTCTAATAGTGCTATCAAAATCAAAATTCTAGTTTGTAGGATTAACAATAACTATGTCAAGCAGAATACAGGACGAATCTTCGAGTTGTACATTAAACTTGAGAGAAGGTTTCCAAGAGAATCATTTCGAGGTCTGTCAGTAATCACTGGGGGCCTGATATAGAGAATGAACTGAGTAGTCAGAAAGTTGGAATTGCAATTCGTCTAATTTAACCGAAGATATCATCGATTTCGGACCAGGAGCAGAGTCTTGGTGAAACAAATTTTTTCACTCGTCTATCCAATAACCGTAGATATATATATTCAATTGAGAAGGTTTCATTTCACTGCAACCTAATGGTCTATTGCTAGAGAGCTATTCTCTCCATAACGTGAGCTATAGCTAGCCTTTTATGTGGGTAAGATCATATTTTGCAGCAAGGAAACAAATGGTGGAAATGGAATCAAAGGGAGAGGTCTTCAAATCTGACCTAGAGGAGATGATTTTGGGAGTTCCGCAGGGAAGTATTGCCGGCCCTCTCTTTTTCATAGTATACATTAATGATTTCGATTTGTGTCTTGGAGAAGACGAAAGTGTGATAGTTATGGCAAATTATGTAGATCTTAAGTGGAATGAACACGTTAATTATTTGAGTAAAAAGATTAGAGCAAGTGTTTATGGGCTCAGAATGATGACACGATACACTGGTAATGAGGCTATGAAGGTTTTGTATCATGCAACAATTGAATCAAAATTGAGGTTTGGGATTATATTCTACGGAACATCAAATATAGGGAGTCTATTCATATTACAAAAGAAAGCTATAAGAATCATGAGTAATCTCAAATATAACGAATCTTGCAGAACTTTTTTCAAGAAGAATGGAATACTGACCATATATGCCCTATATATACAGGAATGTTTATTATTTATGAAAAGGAACAATCAACTGTTCCAAAAATATGAGAATAAGAAAGCATTCCATAAGACCAGAGGTTTAGATTATATATATCCCAAGTTGAAATCTAACAACAAGCCAACGACAAGTAGAATACAGATGCTTGAAGATTTTCAATTCATTGCCTGAGAACATAAAACTAACAGAGGATGTCAAAGGATTCAAGAGGAAACTATTTAGATTTTTGTTGAATCTGGAACCATATAATATGACAAGTTACATGAGATAAATAATTGTTTTATATTTTTTGACACTGTTTCACTTCACTATCACTATGCTGAATTTGATTTGAAATAAAGACCCAATTATTATTATTAATTCCAGAGTTCTTATGAACTCCAGTACTTGGGATGGCTCCAAGGAGGCTAATTCCTCACTTTTACAAGTTTCTTGTCGAAAGCAGATTTTACGTTGGCTAGTGATGGGGAGGTATTCCATCACCAGGTGATCCATAGTTTTCTGCTCCATCCCACATAATATGCACTCGTCATTTTCTGCTAAACCCATTCTCATGAGGAGTTTCCTAAGGCGACAATGCACTATGGAGAATCCAGTGAGGAGGTGTAGTATATTCTGGCTAAGATCTAAATACTCATTGGATCTCGAAGTGTCAACATTTTGAAGGAAGTTTTTGGAATATTCCAAACCTGGAAGATTCCGCTAGAGTCTTTCCCTTTCGGTATTTGCCTTCTCCTGAAGCTCCGTCTTGTATGTACTTTTGTCTATGCCACGGAAAGGTTCCGGGACGATGAAAGGAGTTTGTGCTCCTTTTCTGGCAAGTGTGTTGGCCTCTTCATTCCCTCTAATTCCCGAGTGGCCGAGAATCCAAACTAAAAGTTTTCTTCGGCACTCCAATATCATCTTAGAATCGATGATATGTGAGCTCATTGCTTCGATTGCAGCCTGACTATCAGAATATATCGCTATGTCACATTTCTGATAGTTTCATCTCTACGCATCTTTCTATTGCAAGTGTCTTTACCTGAATGACAGCGGCCTAAAGATATTGAGCAATTGGTATCAGCCCAAATACTCCAGCGACAGTCCCCGTCGTGATTTTGGAACCATCTGTGTACCATTTGATAGTAATTTTCTTGAGAACTGGGATTGTGGATTTCTTCTCCCGATCTTCTTTTATACTTAGTATCGTAATTAAGGTTTTTTCGAAACTTATTTTCTTTATCATCTCGTCTCTGAGAAGGTTCGCTGATGGTATATAATTAGTCTGTGAGGACCAGGCTCTCTAATTCCTAATTTCCTCATTGCCGGTACTTTCCCTAGATAATCTTAGAGTGACCTTATAGGCCACTCTCTCTATCACTAGATGAAGAGGTGTGAGATCTGAGATCTCAGAACCTCTGAGATCTGAGAACAGGATTTTGGCATATTCATGCCAAAATCCTGTTAATTCTACTCAAACAGTTCCAAACAGAATTCGGACTCTATAATGGTTTGTAGTTTCTGATCAGCAATGAATAAAACTGCCTTCCATTTCGATTTATATTCAATGCTTTTTCATGGACAAATTTTCGAGCAAAATAGTGAGTGCCTTCTGATTTCTGCGATCATCATCTTACGCAACTTCAATTCACTATCACTCAAAATCATTTCGTGAAATTTTTGACACGCATCATTTGAAGCTGGGTACTAACAAAAAAAACAGAAATGACATTGGCGGTGCCATCTATGCGTCAGTCCCGGAACTCATTAAGTAACGTGTACTTATATCAGTATTTCACGACATTCATCCTAAAATCATCTCTACCGTTTTTGAGTAGGGTTATGCAAACTTGACATAAATTTTCTTGAAAATTATGCCGAAATTTTCCCTATTTCGTCTTCATTATACTTGTGTACCTTCAATTTTCCAAGAAAAATTTTCTATGCAGATACTTGGGATGAAAGTTCTGATTTGTATAATCCCAACTTCAACAGCTTGGAACAGAGTTAGCCAACACCCATCTCATCCAGCCAACGAAGAATATCGAAGTAATTTATCTCACTAATTATGTCTAATGGGACGGGCTCCTAAAAAACCAGAATATTTTACTTGAAGTTAAGGGATTCCCTATTCCTCGAGAGAGGTAAATTCAACACCTAAGTAGCTTAATTCCACAGGCTCGCTGATGAAAATGTTCAGGGACAGAACAAATTTTTTTGACGTCGTAATATTCTTTGCGCCATCCTAATGAGGAGAAGTTATGGCAGCACTTCGTTGTAGACGTTTTCGCATGGATATTTTCACGAATTAATCACAATAAAATTCGTTAAAAGCCGTCTGGTGACAATCACACCTGTCTGAATATTGACCACAGCCTAGCTGAAAAAAAAAAATCCGTGTGACACAATGGATGGCTAATAACTCAATCCAAAATTCGTTTAAATTTAACCAGCCTAATACGTGATATTTGATTCGTGAAAATCATGTTTGCTGAAGCTGAACTTTTCAGAAAGCCATTCTAATAAAATTAAAATGAAACCATTCAAAGGCTACAATATTCGAGTTGTCGTATGCTCATAATAGAGTGCAGAAATTCCACAAAAAATTTCAATTTTGTTTCGTCAACTGCATATGGGTTCGTCTCCATATGGGTAATTATCACTAATATTTTAATTTGAATCGGTTTTCTTAAATACAGAAATAGAAGAAGGGTTGAAAATCCTAGTAAGTGGTGTTGAATTGGTCCGGAATAGTAAAATTGACTGAGTAGTTTTTTTATATTTCAATTGTAATATTTTCGTCATTAATCTGTGTAAACCCAATAATACTCTTTGGCCTAGAAATTTCGATATAAATCTTTCTTATCCTCCAATTTATTGAGGTGATTGCAATTGTCATATTTTATAATAATATATGCGTCGGTTATCACACATTTCAACGTACAATACAAGAGTTTAGATAAAAACCTCAGCAGAAACTCTGTCACCATATAAAGGTGTAGTGACTGGTCTCTGATTTCGTTTACAAAATGAGCTGACATATTTATATTGATTGGCTACATCTTCATCCAAACAAAATCGTTTCATCCTTACTCTCCACCAGAAGTTGACGCCGCATATATTATAATTAAATTTGAATAGAAAAAGAACCAAAAAGAAGTAATAAATGTTATAGTTCCCATTATATTCCACACTAAATGTTGACTATTGAAATCACCACAATAAATTGAAGGATACGGAAGGATCATATCGAAATAAAATATGGATATAAAGTGTGGCAGTATGGCCAATAGACTTGTTTGATATGGATTTCAATGTAGTTTTTGAGGATGACTTCGCTGTTTCAAAATTTAATGTATATTTCAAGATATAATATGAAAGAACAATATTCTTAATCCGTACCTGCCTTGTGAACTAGTCACTAGAAGTGTATATTGGTCATTATCCTATACTCACATTCTAACATTCACATGTAAATCTTACACGTGTTCAAGAGTTATGTTCAATGAAAAAACTTTTTCCTTTTAAATGAAATATACTTAGGAAATGTTTCAGATTCTGATTCAGACTCCCCAAAATGTCCTGCATCTGCACTGACATCATTTACACTTATTCCTGAAACACCCTGTATATGGAACGATCGAATTCAGAAAGGGGCATTTTTTTTTTAATATAGGATGTATTTTTGGATAATTTTCAATTCTCAGTGTTTCTTTTGTTGAATTATCACCTTCTTTACGTTATACACAGGTGATACTATGTAAGCTATGTAAATTAATATGTTTATTTTGGTCGATAAACATTATAATACTGATCCTATTATTATATTCTTTTGATATAGGTCAATACAAAAAAATTATCACCTTCAAACAAAAAAAGCAGGTTTAGATAAAACATCAGTATTAATAGGGGAAATGTAAACAAGGCATCATACATTTTAACGTATGATACAAAAATACAGATAAAAACCTCAGCAAAAACTCTGTCTCCCCATTGAGGTTTAGTGATTGGTTTATGTATTTGGTTATACAGAATAAACTGACATATTTAAAATGAAGGGCTTCCTCTTCATGCAAACAAAATCTTTTCATCTTTTCTCTACCCCAGAAGTTTGAGGAAGATAATATAATTAAATCTGAAATCAAAAAACAAAAGTAGAGTAACAAATGTAATAGTTTTCATCATATTGATATGAAGTTAGTAGCTACACATTCTAAAAAAGAATCTGAAACAGAATGGCTACCTTGGAAACCATCATGAAATGTATGAATTGAATAAGTATTCACCAAGTGATCAAGAGTTTCATCTACACCTTACTCATATAGTGGGCTTTCAATAGAATGGCATTTGAAGAGCATACTATAACAACTTTCTTGTCACTCTTATTTGGTCGAAGGAAAGTAATCCATGCTTCATTTGAGTTAAATCTTTACTTATTATATCATACTATCTTTCTTGAAATTTAAACCGAATGGAACGGTTAATTTTCAGAAATTTAATTAAATGCAATTATAAATCTGGTCTTCGTATGAATCATAATCTTCACATGTTCGCTTAAAATCTCTAGACGAATCGAATGAAAAGTTGAACATGAAAGCAGGTACCTAACCCACATTTCTCAACTACACGGATTCCGCTGAATCGAATGAAATCAAGGCGCACTATAGGCAGATTTTTACACCGGCAGTCTCTCATGTTTCGTCCTGAAGGATATCAAGCGCTGTTTGAACAAGATTTGTTGAATTAGGACCGCACTTGAGAGCCGCCAAGTGGAAAACAAGAAATAGGGAATGAGGGAACCTTTGAACTGTGCTAAGCAGCTTTTGGTTCGATACTCCTCGAAAACTTTTTACGGGGTTTGACACGAATAATTCTCGTACCGTGATTGTGTTCGCTGAGTTGAACAAATAAAGTTTGTTAAGTGCGGCTCATGGCTCATGCCCCTATATGGAAATCAGCTGGCGGTGCAAAATGGTGGAGGCGTCGGTAACCACTATTTTATCAGGATGAAGGAGAGATATTACGTGTTGACAGCATTTTATCTCTGGCTTTGGAGTTTGAAGTAAATCAATTATGAATTAATCAATCAGAGGCATTCATTTTCTGAATGATTTCCGTTTAAATAAATGAATATTTGCTGAAGACCTGTTTTATTAGGATTATTTTTTGTTTTTCTCCATAGCGCCTTCGATTTGTTATTATTATTGTTATTCTCAGAATTTCCTTCTGGAAACTAATGAAAAAAAAGACTTCAATGGATATATATTCATAATATACTTCAATTGCAATCGATTTTTCACAGTAAAATTAATGAATTAATGGAGTTACACACTCCATTAATGGAAATGAAAATGAAATCACGGACGCGACTAATGATTTATCATATTTAGTTTGAGAAATATTCCTTTTATATATTCAAGGTTAGGAAATATCAAATTTCATCATGAAAACACAAAGAAGAATATTCGCAGCATGAATTCGTGATATTTAGCAATTAATCTAACCATGCCTTTATCGCATTTTATGAATTTAAATGCAACAAACCATCAAAATATTTCTCGCATAATTTTTATCCCTAAAAAATAGTTTTAGTTACAATAAATCAAAAATGAAAATTTCATTGTATTGTCGTACATTCAGCCTTCTTTCAAGGACTATCTCGTTCAAAAAATCTTAATATTTCACTTGATCAAATTCATAGGTTTCAGGACATAACGAATGAATACTCTAATTCCTTTCAAATTTTCAGAACAGGAAGACCACATCATTTTAATGATTTGAATA
Organism: Harmonia axyridis; assembly: GCF_914767665.1. Taxonomy (NCBI): domain Eukaryota; kingdom Metazoa; phylum Arthropoda; class Insecta; order Coleoptera; family Coccinellidae; genus Harmonia; species Harmonia axyridis. Next base: position 76,175,525 of record NC_059501.1, read on the forward strand.
CAATTTTTGCCAACACAGCTTTTGGCTGAAGTGCACCTTTTACTGTCATTTGCGTACTCTGGGATTTCACATAATTTTACATTAAACGTCAGTGTATATCTGAATTGGAAATCAAAAATAACCATACAATAATAATACGAGCTGATTGTGAATTATTGTGATTTTGTGAATCAGTGGAAATGTATAATTATTCAGTCAGTAATGAAGAATATACGAATACAATTAATCTAGATAATTTTAATGAACTTTCAAATTCTGGTATAGCTATTCATAGTTATAGTGCACGAGGGATGAATTAACCCTTATAATGAGGAATATACATTTTGGTCAAACGAAAACTTAACACCTCGATTTCACGGCTTTGAAATGAAAATGTGGAGAATCTCTTGGACCCGTTAATTTTTTTATTCAAGGGAACAACTTTCCTGCTCTTCGCATCCCCGTAACTGCAACCCCCTAACGGGGGTGAGTGAATCATCTTGATTTTGAATAGGGATGAAGGGTGTTGAGATAACTCATTCCGAAGATCTTATCGAGAAGTAACTGATTCTGAAATTTTGCTTCAAAATTTACATCGATAACGAAATGACACACAAAAAAGTTGAACAGTACAACTACTAAATACCTTTGAAATGTGAAGAGTGTTTTTTTTAGAGCTATAGAACTTTAAATTGCAATAAAACAACGATGGATGATTCGATTGACATGAATTTTATTCATCCGTAAGATAATCTTGTGGCATTATATTTTAAATATGACTTCTGGCATATGACAGCCACGGCTGGCTCGGATGTAGTCCAATCTGGACGTCCAATTTTCGATGACTTTTTCCAACATTTGTGGCCGTATATCGGCAATAACACGGCGAATGTTGTCTTCCAAATGGTCAAAGTTTGTGGCTTATCCGCATAGACCAATGACTTTACATAGCCCCACAGAAATTAGTCTAGCGGTGTTAACTCACAAGATCTTGGAGGCCAATTCACAGCTCCAAAACGTGAAATTAGGCGGTCACCAAACGTGTCTTTCAATAAATCGATTGTGGCACGAGCTGTGTGACATTTTGCGCCGTCTTGTTGAACCACAGTTCCTGCACATCATGGTTGTTCAATTCAGGAATGAAAAAGTAATCATGGCTCTATACCGATCACCATTGACTGTAACGTTCTGGCCATCATCGTTTTTGAAGAAGTACGGACCAATGATTGCCCATAAAGCGCACCAAACAGTCAGTTTTTCTGGATGTAACGGTGTTTCGACATACACTTGGGTTTAAGCTTCACTCTAAATGCGGCAGTTTTGTTTGTTGATGTAGCCATTCAACCAGAAGTGCGCTTAATCGCTAAATAAAATGAAATGGACGTAGTGCGCGATACGTATTCCGCACAGAACCATTATTTTCGAAATAAAATTGCACTATTTGCAAGCGTTGTTCAGGCGTGAGTCTATTCGTGATGAATTGCCAAACCAAACTGAGAATAAATCACTTGACAACTGTTAAATCGGTTTCTAGTTGGATCAGTAATGCCAACTTAAAGTTATATACCTCGAAAAAGAACACCCGTTATAAGATACGAATAATATTCTCGAGATACTCGTGAATTTCACATTGATCCTTCCACTATTTTCGCTGTTATTTCATTATCGATGAATATTTTGAAGCGAAATTTAAGGGTCAGTTAGTACTAGATACAATCTTCAATATTAGTTATCGCAAAATCACTCATTCCTATTCAAAATCAAGGGGTTGTGCTCACCCCCGTTAGGTGTTTGGGAGTCCAGTGATGAAAAAAGCGGAAAAGCAGAAATTGACGGGTCCGAGCGATTTTCATTATTTTCATTTCAAAGTCGTGAAATCGAGGTGTTATGTTTTCGTTGGACCACCCTGTATATTTTGATTGAGGTCCAATTTTTTTACAATAGGTTAGTGATATATCGGGTGTCCCAAGGTGAGTGGCCTATTAGATTATTATGGAAACTATTGATGGTAAAGATTTCAAATTTTGTGGATAGATATTTGGCCATGTAAGGTACATTTTTGAAATAATTTCACATTTCCAGTGTTGCCGGATGTACGACAATTTGGCAACAACTTTGTTATTTTAAATGGGACATCAGGTATTTTTGTTTTTTTTATGATACTCCATAAAATATTAAATCTATTCACTCTTACTTTTCCATCCCTATCTTTAACGGTTTTCGAGTTATAAATTATTTTTCGAAATTTTAGATCAAATTGGCGTATTACGAAAATGACTCTAGTTCGCTCAATATTTGAGATTTAAGTCAGAAATTTCGCAAGTCGTTAGATATTGATCTGATCTGTCTCACTGTTTTTGAATTATGGTTGTCAATAATACAGGACGGACCAAAAAAAATCATCATTTGCCAAGTTACAAAATTGTAAAAAAGTCTATTTTTTCAAATTAGACACCTAGTATATTTTTCAATTTTTGGAATCAGTACAACACACTCTACAATTTTTTTATTCACGTCCCTATACCTATCTCAACTGGATTCCGAGTTATATGCGTTATATTTGTATATCTTTCTTGAGCCATTATTTATAGAAAAACCTCGGAACAAAACACCTGTTAGGCAATAATTGTTTATTTTGACATTTATGGATTGAACTGATTCATTGATATATCGATCTATGAACGACATAGAGAAAATAACAAAACAAAAGAAATTAACGCTTATTGAATCCATGTGAAATCTAATAAACGCATATAACACGGAATCCAGTTGAGATAGGTATAGGGACGTGAATAGAAAAATTGTAGAGTGTGTTGTGCTGATTCCAAAAATTGAAAAATATACTAGGTGTCTAATTTGAAAAAATAGACTTTATTACAATTTTGTAACTTGGCAAATGATGATTTTTTTTGGTCCTTCCTGTATTATTGACAACCATAATTTAAAAGCAGTGACACAGATCAGATCAATATCTAACGACTTGCAAAATTTCTGACTCAAATCTCGAATATTGAGCGAACTAAAGTCATTTTCTTAATACGCCAATTTGATCTAAAATTTCGGAAAATAATTAATAACTCAAAAACCGTTGAAGATAGGGATGGAAAAGTAAAAGTGAATAGATTTAATATTTTATGGAGTATCATAAAAAAATAGAAATACCGGATGTCCCTTCAAATTAACAAAGTTGTTGCCAAATTGTCGTACATCCGGCAACACTGGAAATGTGAAATTATTTCAAAAATGTACCTTACGTGGCCAAATATCTATCCACAAAATTTGAAATCTTTACCATCAATAGTTTCCATAATAATCTAATAGGCCACTCACCTTGGGACACCCGATATATCAAATCCGGATAAAATCACAAAGATATGTTTAAATATATAACTGGTATCAACTGCCAGGATGCATAACAAGATACGTAAGAAAATAGACGTCCTGAAACTTTTTCTCACATTCCGGGTGATGAAATCTAATTCTCTTAGGAAAAAAGATATTTCAGTACAACTAACGTTTCCCGTTTTTGCTCGCAGAGAGGAAAAATAAGACTTTCTTATCACTTAGGGTTTTTGTGGGTTGTTTCAAGAAATTAGCAAGGATAAAGAAAAGTGCACTCTAACGGTTTTTCTTTCAGAAGGGAAACGGGTCTTGTCGATGGTCACCAAGGGAGTGCTTCCCTCGAAATTTCAGTTCGGTTGATTGCAAAGACGGTTCAAATTGAGATTGATGGCTCATTTGAAATCCATGAGGAGAAGTTTCGAATATTTATTGGAAACTGTCAGATTAGTTTAGAATATTGAAGGAGAATGAGAAAGAATCTACTCATCCACGATTCTGCTTCTTCAGAACTACCTGGAAATTATAGAGTCGTCAACCGAAAAGAGAGGATGAAGAAAATTTTGTTTTGGTTGAAGAGGAAGTCCTTCAAATAAATTATGTCAGCTTATTCTGTAAACGTTTACACAAACCAGTCACTACACCGATACGGGGAGACAGAGTTTTTGCTGAGGTTTTTATCTGTTCTCTTGTATCATACGTTGAAATGTATGATGCCCCTTTACATTTCCTCTGCTAATACTGAGATTCATCGACACATATGCTTGATTGTTTGAAATTAATATTTTGTATTGCTCTTTCTCAAAAGAATATATATATATATATATATATATTCACCAGTTTGTCACTTGACATCATACAGAATGCCTAGACAACGTACTAACAATGAATCGTCACATATATTGCTGTTATTCTATAGAAAAGCAGATACCAAACTTCCGCCTAATACAAAGTTAGTAGATAGACATTCCAGAATTCCAGAGGAAAATAATTTCGAACACGATGGTAGTCAAAAAAAAAAAAAAAAACTATTTCCATATCCATCCAAAAGGATTCGGAAAACGTGCCAGAATGAAGAATGTTGCAATAGTGAATTTATTCCCTTAATTAAAACAGGAGATCAACTTTCGAATACGCGAATCAAGAACGTGAAATATCAACAATCGACGGTCTGAGTTTGAGGGGGGTAATTGTTATGCATATTTTGGGTCTGCAGGTTATTATACAGTTTGAGAGTTTTGGGACCATGCCGTCCTCCATAATGACCAGGGTTTATGCATCTCATATTTATGTACCCCCTTTGTTTGCAGGTATAAAAGGCTCTAACTGGGAATTTATGTAAAGTTTTTGCCGGAATTTCTGGTCTGAAAAATGTGCATGTTCGGCCGGATATTGGAATGGAAATATAGGGGGAGGATAATTCTCGCTTCGATCATTTGGGGAATTGGATAATAGGAGGGATTCTCTCCGATTTTGTGGGCCCTCGTGCGAATGATTCTTTTGAAACTCGGAAGTGGAGACTGAATATTTTCAAAACTACTGGAATACTAAACAGTGCTAGTCAAAATTCCTTTGATCTCACTTTATCCTAATCAAAGGACCAGGCAGCAACCTGATGAAAATATTGTCACCGGCTAATTTTTATGAATTTTTCGTATGTTGTAGAGTTTGACCTCCTGTTAGGATGTTTACAGTTACATGAATTAATGCCAGATGCAGATTATCTTACTCGATATGATGTGAGTTCAAGCCTCCTATAAAGGTTTTTTTTTAGAGCTATAGAACTTTAAATTGCAATGAAACAATGATTGACATGAATTTTATTTATCCGCAAGATAATCTTGTGGCATTACATTTCAAATATGATTTCTGGCATATGACCGCCACGGCTGGCTCGGATGTAGTCCAATCTGGACGTCCAATTTCCGATGACTTTTTCCAACATTTGTGGCCGTATATCGGCAATACCACGGCAAATTTTGTCTTCCAAATGGTCAAGGGTTTGTGGCTCATCCGCATAGACCAATGACTTTACATAGCCCCACAGAAAATAGTCTAGCGGTGTAAAATCACAAAACCTTGGAGGCCAATTCACAGGTCCAAAACGTGAAATCAGGCGGTCGCCAAACGTGTCTTTCAATAAATCGATTGTGGCACGAGCTGTGTGACATGTTGCGCCGTCTTGTTGGAACCACAGCTCCTGGACATCATGGTTGTTCAATTCAGGAATGAAAAAGTTAGTAATCATGGCTCTATACCGATCACCATTGACTGTAACGTTCTGGCCATCATCGTTTTTGAAGAAGTACTCCACCAGCCCATAAAGCGCACCAAACAGTCAGTTTTTCTGGATGTAACGGTGTTTCGACATACACTTGAGGATTAGCTTCACTTCAAATGTGGCAGTTTTGTTTGTTGACGTAGCCATTCAATCAGAAGTGCGCTTTATCGCTAAACAAAATAAAATGGACTTAGTGCGCGATACGTATTCCGCAGAGAACCATTATTTTTGAAATAAAATTGCACTATTTGCAAGCGTTGTTCAGGCGTGAGTTTATTCATGATGAATTGCCAAACCAAACTGAGAATAAATCACTTGACAGCTATTGAATCGGTCCTCATCTTGAACAGTAATGCCAACTTAAAGTTATATACATCGACAAAAAAACACCCGTTACTAAAAAATATTTTATGAAATTACAATCATTTTTAAGTATTTATGCCATTTTGTCTTAGTTTTTATATGTTTTACAAATTGTTACTGTATATTTCCAATATTCTCGGTACTCAGATGAATCAATATGTATTCGACTGAATGGACTTGCCTTGATAAAGTCGAATATATCGAAACGTTAGCTTAGCCCAAATTGGTCGACTTAGTTCAATAGTCCTGACCCTGTAAGTCGAACTTTAACACGTTGGCTCAAAGATGTGAGACCGAAGCTATTCAAATGATACCTTTATTTGGAAAACCCTATAGTATAGGGATCTGCATCAATTGATGACCGAGTCAATTTAACATTTAACTTCCTGTTATGAAATCCCCTCTCACATCGATCCTTACGCTAACTCAATGTAACGAGACATATTCCAGCAATTTCAGATTTTCAGCGGGAGCCACCGGGAATCAGTTCTGAATTCTGGAATCGTCCACTGCATGTGAGAGATCACCCTAACTTTTCGCATAACCTGTTATAAAGCTTAATTCTACCCGGAAGATATATTTTCCAGGGAGCACCACGAAACGGAAACGGGGACCTAGGATATGAATGCTCCATTCAGGATTATAACCTTAGGAAACGATTATGCCTTGAGTCTTCTCGTTATCTGTAGCTGATATTCGCCCGTCCAATTTGTTTGTTACGACACTGAAATTTCCGGTATCTTTACCTATTGCTTGACGGTCGAACTTTAATGGAATAGATCTGGGTAATTCGGAAGAGTGATAGCAAGAAATGGAATATTCCCGATATTTACTAGATGGAAAATATTTTGTAGAGTTCAGATTCTGCAAACCTAGCATCATGGGTTCTGTCTATCGCGTAGAATATCTCGAATCATCAACAAAAGTGGATTAGAAAATAGCAAAAAGAAACTTGGAGCATCGAGGATTTGAAACCCTTATATTCTAAGTCAAAGTTACTATATCCAGCTCTGGTTTTTAAGATACAGGTTAATTGATGTTAATTCTGATGTGATATTTCAAAAAATTAATCGAATAACTACGGCCTAATAAGGAATTCCTAACACAAAATTAGAATACAATGGGCTAAATATACAATATCCTGGAATTATACCTGAATCACCCTTCTTAAACTACGTTAAGCGGTGAAGTTCAATCCTATACTCTAAATTACTAATTAATTTTTTGAAATATCCTTTGATACCTTTCCTTCCAAATTGCTCCATTGCCACTAATTTTAAAATCAACCTTATATTCTTTGAAGAAACAAGGATGAAACATGAAAAGGCGGCCAGCAAACTGGGCCGAAATGCTGCCCCTCAAATAGAGGCACCTGAAATGATAGCTTCACTGTTTCGCCCCTCACGCCAGCCCTGCTCATATTTCTTATATATTTCCTACAGAAGTCTGACATTATAGACAATTTATAAACTCTTCAAACATTGCACCATAAACTCAATTGAAGTTATTATGAAATTTTCCATGAAAAATTCATACATTTGCGGCTGTATTTCCTCGATAACTTCACGAATTCAATCTTTAAGGTCTTGAGTCGATTGTGGAGCATTGGCATAGGTCTCATATTATGGTAGCAAAGGAAAAATTCTATGGGTGTTTAATAACTAGATCTCTGTGGCCAATAGGGATCACATCTTCGAAAATTATTTCTTTTCGCAAAATTGCGGTGGTCTCATCGATTGTACGGCACATAGTACCGTCAGCGTCTTGTTGAGTATGAACTTCGTTTACATCAATATCTTTCAGTTCCATTAATAAAAAATCATTAATCATTTCTCTGCAGTGCAATTATGTACATTAATTTTCGACTGAGTTAAATTCTCAATTATTCTCTGACAGCCCAAACGGCTCCGTTCTTATTGTTCACATGAATATCTTTCAATTTTGGCCATAGAAAATGCCTAATTCCCAACATCCACGAGGAATTGACAAACCTGGTTTTTCCTGAACAAACCTGGATTTTACGGACTAGCAGAAATATCCTCAGTTTTTCTTGAGCGACGCACACATTTTTGATGTATTGTGAACTTCGATTGCAAAATTTTCATGATTTTTGTATTGAATTTTAGCAATTTCATTGTATTGTTGTAGGGTGCATTGTTCCATTTTTAGTAATAGCGTAGTTTTTAGTTGACGATTATCAAAAGAAGACAGCTTCAAAAGTTACATCTTCACAGATAGCGGGTTATTCAAATTAAAGCCTCTTATTGGAAATCCCTTCACAACTTATCAATAAAGTTATTTCCTGATAATTGAAATAATAACTATGGGTGCCTAAACAAAAAGAATATTTTCCCAAATTATCGAATGAATGGTTGCTGTGGAAGTTGAAAAAGAATAGTCATATTTCGTTGTCCACGAGAACACATCAACTTGATTCGTGAGACTGCTGCCAAAGAACCAGAAATGTCCATTAGCCAACGAGTTGGATTCGCTGTGAAATCACATCGTGTCATTTTTTACGAATGAATTAACTTCGTAACCATATGGTTTCAGCCGGAAAGCTCTGCATCACATTTTCCACATCAAACAGCCCTTTGATTGTATAGCAAATTGGCTGAATGAGTTACTCCCAAAGAACGGCACTGTTAAAATCTGTTAACACTAATTGGATTTGACATAGTGGGACAAATATCTCATCATATTATATCACGAATCGAATTTAATCACTCGATGGGTTCAAAAAATCATGAATTTTTATATTGACTCGAATCTTATTGATCGTTTTCCATAGTGAATGAATAAATGAAAAATATATGGGATACATAATATAATAATGAATTTTTATTAATATTTTATTTGTTCACAAAAATTTGGATATTGTGAAATAATTTACACTAATAATAATAATAAATTTGTTGACAAAAATTTGGATATTGTGAAATAAATTACAATAATAATAATAATAATAAATTTGTTGACAAAAATTTGGATATTGTGAAATAAATTACAATATAAAAAGTATGGAAAATGAAATACGCAGAATGAATGATGATGACATGAGGCTGGAATATTCTTCGGAAGAATCTATTTTATCACTTTTCTTCTCCACAGACCCCACTGAGATCGGAAGCTGGTTCAAAAAAGGGCGCCACTGATTCTATATGAGAACAGCGACTACGTCAGGGTCTGTCGGTGTAGGTGAATCGGAACCTGAAATACTACAAGGGTGGAGAAAAATGGGACATAATGCGGAATCACTATCACTCAAAACTCTCTCCCTAAAATTAAAACTCTCTCCCTGAAATTTAAACTATCTCCCTGAAATTACAATCATTTAAATAACCATAAGTAATAATATACAGGGTGGCCATTTGAAAACGAAACAGACGAGATTACAGACGAAATAAAGTTTTTCGATAGAAATGCTCGGACAGGTCGATTTCTGTTTCGAGGGGGACAACTTAAGATGTAGGTTACGGACGCATAGCGCTTCAACCCTTGCTGCTACAACCCCCACCCCCAATTTTTGAATAGGGAAGATGGGGTGAGTGATACCTCAATTTAAAGGTATTTTTATACTGATTTCAGCACATTAATTGTTTTTTCATTTCATGCATTAGTTCTCGAAATATTCATGCGTTAGTTAGGAAGGAAGCTACAGTCATGGTTGTTTTGAAGCTCAAAATGTCGATTTTTCACAAAACACTACAAGTGCCATGAAAACACTACTTCATTTTCAAATACTTAGTTAAGAATATTTCGAGAACTAATGCATAAAATGAAAAAACAATTACTGTGCTGAAATCAGTATAAAAATACCTTCCAAATGAGGTATCACTCACCCCATCTTCCCTATTCAAAATTTGGGGGTGAGGGTTGTAGTAGCAAGGGTTGAAGCGCTATGCGTCCGTAACCTACATCTTAAGTTGTCCCCCTCGAAACAGAAATCGACCTGTCCGAGCATTTCTATCGAAAAACTTTATTTCGTCTGTAATCTCGTCTGTTTCGTTTTCAAATGGCCACCCTGTATATGTCGAAATGTATGGATTTGAATATCTACTTAAACCCGTTATGGCTCGGTGAAATGTCAAATGGTCTTTCAATGTTTCGTTTAAATGGAGTTTTTTGTATGTTTTTTTTCTAGGTCTTCTAAATTGGAATAATTACAGAAAATGCAACTCCGAACTTAATGATTAAGAGTTCATTTATGGATATTGAAAGTTCGCTGTAGAAGTTGTCGTCATTTAATTGAAGTTTCGATTTGCTCTCTTCGTAATTAACTGATTGCCGACAATTTCTGTTGAAATGCGGAACTTTGTCATTTTCAAAAATGTTCTAACGAACATGATGTGTCAAGTTGTTAGGATTATTCGCAGAGTATTACCAATAACAAACTGGATAGCAGCTTAAAGGGCTTAAAGTGAAGACTGGAATACCTCAGGGAACGGTGCTGGGGCTGATATTATTTGTTTAGAATGTGAATTCATTGTTTGAATTGGATTTTGGTTAATTGACTTTGTCATATGCATATGACAACCGGAAGTTGAGAGGGCCAGAGAGATACTTGACACACACTTTCTCGGTGGGTGTCTCGCCTAAAACTGAAAAGCGGCTGCTTCATTTCCATTCGTCTGGGCATCGAAGTTTGCACGCTTTATTCCTCTGAATTTCGCAGGATTCACGATTCGAATCGAGACCTCGTCACTTCGTCAACTCTGGCTGAAAGGCGAAATTGAAGTTTGGGTGTGTCGAAATGAATGGATTTGAATATCTAATTGAACCCGGCTAAGGCTAGGTGGACTGTCAAATGGTCTTTCAATGTTTCGTTCAAATGGAGTTTTTTGTATTTGTTTATTTTAGTAATAGGAAGGCCTTCTAAATTGGAGTAATTACAGAAAATGCAACTCCGAACTTCATGATTCAAAGTTCATTTATGGATATTTGAAGTTCGCTGCAGGAGTTATCTTGATTCAATTGCTCTGTTCGTAGTTTACTAATTGCCAACAATTTCTAATGAAATGGGGAACTTTGTCATTTTCAAAAATATTCTAACGAACATGATGTGTCAAGTTCGAATTATTTGCAGGATATTACAAATAACATATTGGACAGTACTCTCAGTAAAGGCCTTAGAGATAAGATCGGAATACCTCAGGGAACGGTGTTGGGGCTTATATTGTTTGTTTAGGATGTGAATTCATTGTTGGAATTGTATATTGGTTGATTAATTTTGTCATATGCAGATGACACTGTTTTAGTGATTTCTGAAAACTCATGGGAAACTGTGAAGCAACGAACACTTGAAGGTTTAAAATGTATTAAATTATGGCTTTAAAGTTATGAATTGACTTTGAACTTATCGAATACGAAATATATGGCTTTCTCCCAGAATTATGCCAAGACCAATGTTCTTTCAATGTTCCGTATAAATGGACATTTTTGTATTTGTTTATTTTCGTAATAGGAAGATCTTCTTAATTGGACTAATTACAGAAAATGCAATTCCGAACTTCATGATTAAGACTTCATTTATGGATATTAGGAGTTCGCTGCAGAAGTTATCCTGATTTAATTGAAATTTCGAATTGCTTTGTTCATAGTTTACTAATTGCCAACAATTTCTGATGAAATGTGGAACTTTGTCATTTTCAAAAACATTCTTACGATCATGATGTGTCAATTTGGAATTATCTGCAGGGTATTAGCAATTGAGTGGAAACATTTTTAGGAGGTGAATTGTCAAAAATTGAGGGACCTTCGGCAAAGTCTTTTAGGCATTTTCTCCAGAAATTGACGAATAGTTTATGAAATATCAGATCGAAAAAAATCAGGAATTTTATTTCTGACTCAGTGAATAGAGCTTATGTCGTCCATTTTGGCATTCATTTGGGAGATTAAGATATATCTTGGGCCTCACATTTTGTGAGAGCAACAAGTGTTGACCGCTTGCGATAGTGAACAGTTAGAAAGAGGATTTACTCATGTTTGGTGTGCCAATAATTAAGAGAGAACACGAAACCATTATGACGATTTTTATCATTATATACATAGGCCTACAACTTTACTTCAGCGGTTTGAGGCTTTATTGTGAAAAGCTGTATATACATTTAAGATTAAAAGTCTTGTTCATCACTGTTCACTATTTTCTCCCATATTTCGGGCAGAGTATGAATCCCGCATTGAAAAAGCTGAATGAGCTATTACTAACTTAATTTCGGTTTACCACAGCCACCCAGGATGTCAATAATTCCTGAATGAACTACATCTTCAATGCAATAATGAGTTATTCACGAGTTCATGGGGCATACTTTTCTATTCAATTTTTCATCTCTTCAGCCATATGAATGATCATACTTGCCTCAGATTCAAAATGAAACTTTACATTTTATTCTGCATTAGATTCGTGCACTGTTACTCGAGATGCAGAGTACTAATTAAATTAACCTCCAAAACGATCGGTTTCCCTGAATCACCGACCAACAGATAACGAACAGACCAATGAAAATGGCTAAATGCAATTCCGATAACTCGGCATTAACGAAGTGGCCGTATTTCAAATACCGGACGAGAATATTTTACCTACCGGAAAGCATAAACGGCGAATATAGCTTCGTTTGGTGGACGCGTAAATCATTGGGACGATTTGGACAGCGACGAGTTTTCATTTAACACTTACCTAGTTATTTACATTGGCTTCCACCTCGAAGTAATTTATTTATGCAGTAATGGGAAGGTGAACTAGTTCCCCAGAGCTATGTTCTATTTAGCGTTCGTGAAATATTTAGGGCAGGTCACACTTGTAACTACTTCAGTTTGTTGTGTGAACTTGAGGGTGAAATAAACATTAGTGTGTATGACCATGAAATTTCACTTAGGGGCGTGCCATACTGGAGGTTATAACTTCGTTTATTCTATGATTGCTTTGTGGACATCGTTGCGTGATTTGATAATTGCTTCTTTTTGTTTGGAGCTCTTATTCTAGTCTGTAGTGTGGAGTTTAACAAAAAAGATGCTCTTGAAGTAGAAACAAAAAGATTATCTCGGTGGCACAGTGGATTGAGAGTCGACTATGGTGCCAAAGGTACCGGTTTGAATCCTGGCTAGGTCATGAATGTTGTGCATGTCTGATGGTGGTTAATGAATTTGATAATAGATAATGGAATGTTCGCTGTATAGATGGCCAAAGTAGCCTAGCACATATAAAGGAAATACGAACAAACAAGTACAAGAGAAAAAAAAATATTCGTGATCTGGTTTAGTGAAACTGAATACTAGGGTTGTGTCTTTTTTTCTGGTGATGTTATTGGAATTCTTGTATCCATTTTTATATCAGCCTAAGACAGAACTCCTAAATTACATATTTTCATTGAAGACACCGAAATTTACTGGTAGAAAATTAAGGCATCAATCTCAATCATATAGAAACATTAAAAACTAATGGGCTGCAAGAATCACATTTATCATTCAATGACTAAGCAACTTAATATGAATAATTCTCTTCTTATGATTTTTTCTAGGAATATATTGAATGAAACTTGTGACTATCCACTCAGTTGATCGTAGTCAATAGATGTAAATATTTTAATCCGCTTTATAAACATAAACCTAACCCCTAAAAAAGGTTGGCAACATTATAGTTGAAGTTCACTTATACGTAAAAAAGCTAAAATGAATAATATTATAGTATAGGATCCCGATATAAAACGACCTTCACCGAGATGCTTATTTGATAAAACGTATTTTATATTAAATTTAACATGTCAATAAATATATCACATATGGGTTGCCTAACAAATTTTAGTCCAGAGTAGGTTTAATTAATAAATGAAAAAAATTTTTTTTCAAACATTTCACCGGTTTGATTATTAGATAAATTCTATACCAATCGAAAGTATGAAGCCCATAGAATGTGCAAACATTAGGTTGCCTATTTTTTTCCGGTCACAACTCTCAGGTAGCCAGGTATAAACAGGTAAATCTATACTAGCATTTTGCAACGGTCTGATTATTGAATCGAAATCAATAAAATTAAAGATTATTTCATTATGAACACGTTGGTGTAAGGTTGCCTGCGAAAAATCAATCCCGAATCCCGGTTGTCGACTTTTAAAAAGTTGAATATTGCTGCGAGTGAATGTGTGCTACTGAGAGGTCCCAATCAACCATCTCATGCAATAGAAGAGGACACAGCATAGCAGCTGTTTGAAGTCCGTCCAGTGAAAGAAAGAGAGTGCGCATGCTATTTGTTCTTGGAAATGAAAAGGATAGCGATAGACTGCATATGCAAATTTAATGAACCAATATACAATTCCATCAATGAATTCACATCCTAAACAAAAAATATCAGTCCCAGCACCGTTTCCTGAGGTATTTCGATCTTCTCTCTAAGCCCTTTACTGAGAGTACTGTCAAATATGTAATTTGTAATATCCTGCAAATAATTCGAACTTGACACATTATGTTCGTTAAAATCTTTTTGAAAATGACAAAGTTCCCCATTTCATTAGAAATTGTTGGCAATTAGTAAACTACGAACAGAGCGATTCGAAATTTCAATTGAATCAAGATAACTTCTGCAGCGAACTTCTGATATCCATAAATGAACTTTTAATCATTAAGTTCGAAGTTGCATTTTCTGTAATTACTTCAATTTAGAAGACCTTCCCATTACGAAAAGAAACAAATACAAAAAACTCCATTTAAACGAGACATTGAAAGACCATTTGACATTCCACCTAGCCTTAGCCGGGTTCAATTAGATATTCAAATCCATTCATTTCGACACACACAAACTTCAATTCCGCCTTTCAGCCAGAGTTGACGAAGTGACGAGGTCTCGATTCGAATCGTGAATCCTGCGAAATTCAGAGAAAATAAAGCGCGCAAACTTCGATGCCCAGACGAATGAAAATGAAGCAGCCGCTGTTCAGTTTTAGGCGAGACACCCCTCGAGAAAGTGTGTGGATGTCTGGTATCCCTCTGGCCCTTTCGACGCACTTCTGGTTGTCATCAGCATATGACAGAGTCAATCAACCAATATCCAATTTCAACAATGAACTAACATACCAAACAAACAATATCAGACCCAGCACCGTTCCTTGAGGTACTCCAATCTTCACTCTAAGCCCTTCACTCAGAGTACTATCCAGTTTGCTATTGGTAATACTCTGCGAATAATTCTAACTTGACACATCATGCTCGTTAGAATATTTTTTAAAATGACAAAGTTCCCCATTTCATTACAGATTGTTGGCAATTAGTAAACTTCGAACAAAGCAATTCGAAATTTCAATTAAATCAAGATAACTTCTGCAGCGAACTTCTGATATCCATAAATGAACTCTTAATCATTAAGTTCGGAGTTGCATTTTCAGTGACTACTTCAATTTAGAAGACCTCCCCATTACGAAAAGAAACAAATACATAACACTCCATTTAAACAAAACATTGAAAGACCATTTGACATTCCACCTAGCCTTAGCAGGGTTCAATTAGATATTCAAATTCATTCATTTCGACACACACAAACTTCAATTTCGCCTTTCAGCCAAAGTTGAAGAAGTGAAGAGATCTCGATTCGAATCGTGAATCCTGCGAAATTCAGAGAAAATAAAGCGCGCAAACTTCGATGCCCAGACGAATTGAAATGAAGCAGCCGCTGTTCAGTTTTAGGCGGGACACCTCTCGAGAAAGTGTGTGGATGTCAGGTAATCCTCTGGCCCTCTCGACTCACTTCCGGTTGTCATCTGAATATGACAAAATCAATCAACCAATGTCCAATTTCAACCATGAATTCACATACTAAACAAACAATATCAGCCCGAGCACCGTTCCCTGAGGTATTCCAATCTTCACTCTAAGCCCTTTACCCTACTATCCAGTTTGTTATTGGTAATACTCTGCGAATAATTCTAACTTGACACATCATGTTCGTTAGAATATTTTTGGAAATGACAAAGTTCCCCATTTCATTAGAAATTGTTGGCAATCAGTAAACTACGAACAAAGCAATTCGAAATTTCAATTAAATCAAGATAACTTCTGCAGCGAACTTCTTATATCCATAAATGAACTCTTAAGGATTAAGTTCGGAGTTGCATTTTCTGTAATTACTCCAATTTAGAAGACCTCCCTATTACGAAAATAAACAAATACAAAAAACTCCATTTGGACGAAACATTGAAAGACCATTTGACATTCCACCTAGCCTTGGCCGGGTTCAATTAGATATTCAAATCCATTCATTTCGACACACACAAACTTCAATTTCGCCTTTCAGCCAGAGTTGACGAAGTGACGAGGTCTCGATTCGAATCGTGAATCCTGCGAAATTCAGAGAAAATAAAGCGCGCAAACTTCGATGCCCAGACGAATGGAAATGAAGCAGCCGCTGTTCAGTTTTAGGCGAGACACCCCTCGAGAAAGTGTGTGGATGTCGGGTATCCCTCTGGCCCTCTCGACTCACTTCCGGTCTTCCGATAAACTTGGGTATTTCTTATGTGGATCCTCTGAGGGAACTGCTGGGAATGGGACTCCTTATTAGATTGGATTTATTGTAAAATGACATCGGCAAATTTCATTCTGCTCGTCGTTGTTCTTGTTGGAGGTAGGTGATGTCTTCAAGTTTTTTTGTTGTATCCCTATAGTTCGTAAATATTTGTGATCAATTGAGATAACAAGGAATATGTTGAAGGTTTTGTGGTTTTTCGGTGAGTGAGTGATCTTTGATGTGTTTTTGTGTAGAAATGAAACAGTATATTCGAATAGTTTCAAAGGAATGTACCTACTATGTTAAGTATGCATTTCAAAATACTTCGACTAACTCAACGAACCATAGATTGTTGGGAAATTCCAAACTAAAATGATCATTCATTATGAGTAAATTCAATGTTTGCAGTTTGTTCATGTATTGCATTTAATATGCGTTATTCATAGAGGAATATTAATTTGGGAAAACTTTTGATATTTGTGCATATATTGGATTGGTTTCACAATATTCTGAACTGATCTTTGGAATGAGTACGTTAAAAAACTCCGATACAAAGAGGCTTTGAGCAATGAGTACGGCACTCATGTGAAGTTAAAAGCTGTTAAATGCTCGTTTATCTATGCGTCAATTTCTCTCTGGAAGACCACATTTCTGTTTACAGGGTGATTCACCGTGATTGCGTATTAGACGTTTATGGAAAAGTAATAATAATTTTGATCTAAAAATTAGCATACTGGGGTTTGAGACAGTGATCTTTCTTTCTAAAATATTTTTAGACCTCTAAATATTCCGGTTATACCGAATAAAGACTATTATTATCTCATTTAAGACGGCATACCCAATATATCATAGCTTGATTAGATAGCTTATTTGATGAAAATTTTAGCAATATGCCATAACTTGGGTATAAACTCAACGGTTCATGAGTTAATGAGATTCATATGTAAAATGGTTGCGAAGAGGTCTCACATTTCATTCAATATTTCTACAGAATAAGTTTTTTCATTTTCGATTCTTTCAACACATAGACTCATAAGAATGTTTTCGTTTTCGGTCAAAAATGTACAAGGTTTTTAAGAGATGATTATAACCTTGAACAACTGAAATGCATCAAAACTCATGATTCTCAAATTAAAACCTATATTTTTTATTCTTTTAGTCAATTCCACGTATAAAAATACTTATACCCTATACCTGAAATGAAAACCTTGACCGCAATATCTAACTGAGTGAAGTATTCTGTGAAATAATATAAAGAAACCAGAAGGCGATGTTTCGATAATCAAATTTGGCATTTTATACAAGGTGTCCAAAAAGGGTATCGGGTATTTGTAACTTCGATAAAACAAAAACTAGTTACAATTAAAAAAAAAAATTATTGTTAATTATTACAGCATGAAGTGGAAAATTATTTGGAAAAGATTATGTTATCTAAATGGTGACCGTTACGCTGCTGGCACTCTTCTAATCGGGAATGAAAATTGGCGATCACACGCTGACACATAGCTTTCTATATTGCGGCCATTTCTGACCTTATGTTTTGGTTCAATTGGGTCAAATTCATTGGATTATTCTCATACACCTTACCTTTAATGTACCCCCATGCAAAATAGTCAAGTGGACTAAGGTCGGGGCTTCTGGGAGGCCAGTTGATGTTACCCCTACGCGAAATGACCTTATTAGGGAATAATTCTTCAACAGCTACCATTGCTTGATTTGTTGTATGGCGATTGGCCCCATCTTGTTGAAACCACGTTCTTGAATTATAATCTTGAAATTCCAGTAACTTTGGACCCAAAAAGTTTCGCAGCATATCGCAATAACGGTCACTATTTACATTGAGTGGTTGGCCTCGTCGATTTTCATGAAAATAAGGACCGTTTCTTCCTCGCGGACTGAACGAGGGCGTTCAAATTCTTGAATTTTTATCGTCGCACCTGTATTTTCGAACATCCGGATCCATTTTCTAATGGAGTCATCACTTGGTGCATGGCGTGTACGATATTCCTCACGATATAAACGTTGAGATTGTTGAGAAGTTACTATTGAATCACCGTTGCGATAATACTCTCGTGCGCAAAAAGCGCGATGTGTTCCTGGATACTGCTCCATCGTCACTGAAACTCCAAAAAATTGCGGACATCACGATCCCCTTCACAATCCCCCCCGTCACTCATTCTTAAATGCAGCGGCAAAACAAATACCCGATACCCTTTTTGGACACCTTGTATATTATATTTAATTTTCTGTTGGGATTGTTGAGAATTCATAAATCACAATTTCATGTCAATAATCCACCAACTGAGCAATTAAAAATCAACATTGAATGTACGTACTATTGAAGAAATACATCCAAATTTATGTGAAAAAGTTATGAAAAATTGTTATATCAGAATGCAGTACGTACAGAGATCTAGTGTTGTTCATATTTTGAATGATCTCATTTTCCATATTTCCTCTCAAATAAATGAAAAAAATATGTATCACTGAATAATTTGGAAATGGAATGGAGAACCCATTATAGAGGAAAATATTTTCATTCAAAAATTTTCAAAATTTCAGAAGATTCTAGACAATTGCTCGATTGAAAGTCAATAAAATAAATATCTATAAATTACACATTTCATTCAAAAAATTGAAGAGGCGAGGAAAAATGAATTAAATTCTGCTCGGAATCAGTTGAAATTCATTTATTTTAGCTCAATAAAATAAGAAGACTCTGAATATAACTATGCCATAATTTAATATATAGTAACGAGCTCTCTTAAGGCAACCAGACTGACAGATTTTTGGGCTACAGTTTTTCGACAACAGTTCAAATGAATTGGTTTTTAGGCTTCATTAGAAAGCTGAAATAAATCAGAATGTTGAGTGCAATGCACACAACAATAATAATTTCAACATTTTGGGAAATTCATATTTGACAAAGTGTCACAATGTTGGTTATTCTTACGGTAGTCGATTGAAATATAACAAAAGTTTATTGAGTATCGGGATCGGTAAGTCTTTTTACCGATCGAAGAAGTTTGGAGGAAGAGCGCAGCCAAATAATTATCTAAAAAAGCGCTGTCTTGGGAGCTTATTGATTGTGATTGTCAAAGTGAAAATAATTAAGTGAATTTATTTAAAATATAATTCGAAATTGAGCGATATCGAATCTCCTGAAGAAAAAGACTTTCCAAAAATGGATTAAAGGAAAACACAGCAGAGATCAAAAGATCTCATTGCTCATTTCGTTCGTTGAATTGAATGAATAAAATTCTAATTTTTTGTGTCTTATTCCAATTTTTCAATGAATATTTAGTCATTTTCACTTATTATTCGCTGAACGGTAAGATTCACTTACTGTTCTGTTTATCTTAGTAACCAGTGAAATAATCTACCGATATAGCAACAAACGTGGTAGGTAACTAACAAAACTCGTTCTATCGTGCGAAAAGTAGTATTACCTACATATTCTTCCTCAAATAAAACTACTATGGTACAATTGTAAAATATCTACATAAACATACAATTTCTGACAAGCTTTCAGTGTAAGAAAGTAGGCAAAAAAAGAAATGCAAAAGCTCGTCATTCATGTCACTACCTTCCCCAATTTTTTTCATCGTTATCTCCCAATAAAAGACAAGATATATGTTCAAGCTTCCCCACGTATATCCTCTTCACTTCAACTGTAGATTGAAATTATAAAATACGAGAAGACCTATCAAAACTTACTTCACGAAATCCAGTCTCTGCTACCGCTGTTTGCACGATAGAATTCTCGGTCGGCAAACAAGAAAATCCCACAATCCTGTCAGTTATAAATCTCCTGGAGTGACATCCTTATAATGCCACAATTTTACGTATAGCGATAGGCGATAGAGAATTCTGAAATATGGGAGTTTCTAATACAAAACCCCCGCGGTTGACAATGAGACAATAAAATGAATAATATACATATGAATGGGAAGGTGGTGCGCTAAATCCTTTCGCGGCGAGAAAAACGGTTTTGTCGCACGAGCGATTTAACAGAGGTCGTAAAAATTTTAAACCTCACCCTTCACGCAGTTATGGGTGCTCTGTAGCTCAATAAGGATTAAATGAGATGCGATGTGGATAATCCCATTGAAATGGCATGAAAAGAGGTTTATTACAGGAATTTTTCGTTCGAAGTCCTAAAGGGGGAATTCAATGCGTTCTTTCATTATAGCGCTGGTTGAAATATTGGAATCCGAGGATCTTCTACAATGGAAATCAAAACGGTGGATGAATTCAGGAATTGATTCGTTTTCGATGATATACAACACCTGTTTTGAACGAAGGTTTTATTGTGTCGTGTATGGTGTCCTTTAGAACCCTTTAGTAGTACTCACTATAACATATAGACCTGCATACGCTGAAAAAGTGTTTGACAATTGGAGATATTAGGAAGCCAAACAAAGAAGCCTTCAGAATGAGACGAGTATTTCCATTGATGCATTTATTTTTATTATATTTCCATTGATATCACCTATTACTACATATTCATCATCAATTTTTGTGTTGAGTGTGTTTTGAAATAGAAATTTCGTTCAAAAAGATTATTGTTTGAAGATGAACAAAAGTTCAATAATGTAAATACAAACAACATTAACCCTAAGGCTTGGATAGTGAATACATAGGTAGAGCATATCAAAAGTCACTTGGAGGAAGCCAGAATGTTTTGTTTTTGAAGGTTTGACCAAGTTTCCAGCAATTCTTCAGGACCAAATATTGCCTAAGAGTACTTTCAAATGAACCCTGGTATTATACCGGATCTTCTCTGGAACCAGAATGTGTAGATTCGCTTCTTTCTGTTGGCTAATACGGTCCACGTTTCACCGCATGCCGATTTAGTTACTTTCATTGACTGCAGCTATAAATTCCTTATTATCTTACTTATGAATCGCCTAGACTAGTATTGCCCGTCAATGGACTGTTTCACTTAGTTGTGTTGTTGATTTTTTCGCTTTACTGGGATAAAGGCAGAATATTTCTAATATTCAAGAGTTTTTCAGTAATTTATCAGGAGGCAGGGTCAACAGAGGAATTATTGTCTAACTAGTTCCTTTGAATAGATCCTAATATGCTAGTGGATCGTTATATGAAAAAGTATGTGTCAATTTGGCCACTTTCATTGCTCGAAATAGAACAAGTATTATCGCGTGGCAATTTGATCGCCCTTATTGATAGGAATTGTGCTCATCTTCCATATCTCAACAA
Organism: Harmonia axyridis; assembly: GCF_914767665.1. Lineage (NCBI taxonomy): Eukaryota > Metazoa > Arthropoda > Insecta > Coleoptera > Coccinellidae > Harmonia > Harmonia axyridis. Next base: position 76,197,199 of record NC_059501.1, read on the forward strand.
AAAAACTGGTTTGGGAAGTTATTAAAAATCTTCAAAGAAAATTTGATTCTGAAGTCATCGAGAAAATGAGTGAGGTTTTAAATGATTTCGACGATGATGTTTAGAAAAATTCTGGGACACCTTTCATAATACTGAAGAATATTTTTCGGTTAAATATATTCCTGCAGGTTCGTTAAAAATCGGTGAAAATAAGTCAAGTGCTGGTTGAGATGGAACTCTACTGTCTGAACGACTATTTTGATGGATAGTCTAAATTTAAATCGACGATATTTCATCTTATGCTAATGATTGATCTTAGGACTGTTTATGAGATATACTTTGAAATGAATTTTATTATTATTATTATAATGATTTCGCATCTTGAGTACTGTCATACCACAGAAGAAAAAAATTTTGGTGGAAACCGAAATGCATTAAGTGAGATTCACCAGTGAAATTTCCACTACATTTTCTGATCAATTTTATGGATGTTGCTACTAAAGGGTGTTTTTTTAGAGCTATAGAACTTTAAATTGCTATAAAACAACGTTGGATTATTCGATTGACATGAGTTTTATTTATCCGCAAGATAATCTTGTGGCATTTCATTTTGAATATGATTTCTGGCATATGACAGCCACGGCTGGCTTGGATGTAGTCCAATCTGGACGTCCAATTTTCGATGACTTTTTCCAACATTTGTGGCCGTATTTCGGCAATAACGCGGCGAATGTTGTCTTCCAAATGTTCAAGGGTTTGTGGCTTATCCGCATAGACCAATGATTTTACATAACCCCACAGAAAGTAGTCTAGCGGTGTTAAATCACAAGATCTTGGAGGTCAATTCACAGGTCCAACGTGAAATTAGGCGGTCACCAGACGTGTCTTTCAATAAATCGATTGTGGCACAAGCTTTGTGACATGTTGCGCCGTCTTGTTGGAACCACAGCTCCTGGACATCATGGTTGTTCAATTCAGGAATGAAAAATTTAGTAATCATGGCTCTAAACCGATCACCATTGACTGTAACGTTCTGGCCATCATCGTTTTTGAAGAAGTACGGACCAATGATTCCACCAGCCCATAAAGCGCACCAAACAGTCGGTTTCTCTGGATGTAACGGTGTAAGGCTAAACAAAATAAAATGGAAGTAGTGCGCGATACGTATTCCGCACAGAACCATTATTTTCGAAATGAAATTGCACCATTTGCATGCGTTTTTCAGGCATGAGTCTATTTACGATGAATTGCCAAACCAAACTGAGAATAAATCACTTGACAGCTGTTGAATCTGTTGCCATCTTGAACAGTAATGCTAACTTAAAGTTATATACCTCGGAAAAAAAACACTCTTCAGTTTGCCCTAACTCCAAACAGAATATTCCAAGTTGATCTAAAACACTATTGTTGTATGTGTACAACATATCATCATAGTTGATTATTTTCCTTGCTAGTGTATGACAGGTCAAGAATATAGAATCATAAAAATTTCAACACAGTAGAATAACATAGTTGCATGATGTGACAAATGTGAAAGAAGAAGAATTAATACAATCGCATAAATATTATTTTCAACTGCAGGTTGGAAGAACCTTACCAATTCACGAGCCTATCCTCGACTAATGTAAGTGTTTGAGTTATGATGAAGAAGGAACAATATAATTAATCATTATTTCATTTTTTGGTATATTTAACCGAACGGTTGAGATCTCAAATACTGTGATTGGGTTCGTTATTCATTTATTTATTTGATTAGACGGCAAAGGCATCTTATATTGATGAAAAATTTCAACAATAACAAATCTCTATTATAAAGTACAAGAATATAAACAAACAAGCACATGAGTATCACAAGCACTAATTCATAAAGTTAAATTTTCAATAAATACATACACATTATCGAAAATATTTTTATTAATTGGACATGAATTATTGCATTTTGCTATGATCCAAGAATTTCAAGGTTAATGCAGAATTTAATTTAGATTGCTTAACCGGAAACATAGAACATTCAAGAAGAATATCGAAAAAAAATATTCAATAATCACATGACCACTAAACTGACAAAGTTATGATTTTGTGTATTGATATAAAATAATGATTAATTCGTTATGAATCGGCACACCATAATGGTCTCTATTCAAACTGACTGCGAATCATGAATATTAATTAATCACATAATCAATCACAGTTATAGATTCTCAAAGAGAACCAAACTCAAAAACGTAGATATTTTAGGTTATTCACCGAATCCCGATTCCATTCAATGTTTACCTCGAATCTAATCAACTCCTGAATGGAACATAGAATTCAAACGACCAGTTGACAGATTAATACCAAAACGACGTAAATTATAATTTGAAAATCTGTAGATTCGCGCCGGAGCACTCGTCAGGCTGTCGCTGTCGATGCAGACGAATGGACGAACATAATTTTGTGCCCATTTAGCTCTCAATGTGAGCCGCCAGACTATGATTAAATTATTCATGCATTTTTGAGGCACTCCGATTTTTCGGGAATGATTAAATTCCATCATGATCAATATATTCATCTCTGGCATTCGAATTTGATTAATGAGGGTGGTTCCCAACATGTCGATGAATAATTGGAGCGAGCCTGATTTACGATACGAATTGGAGTGTTTAATCAGATTTTCGGTTTTCATTTTTGATAACCGTAGTTTGGGACTATTCAGAGGAATATAAGTTGTTTGAGTAATGTGCATTTTCCAGTGACTGTAAATATCTGAGTGTGACTCTGGATAGTAAGCTCAATGGACTAGTTTAGTGATGTTGATAATACTACATTTGACACGATAGAATTAAAATATAGAGCAAAACTGATAAATCAGTGGAAAAATTTCGAAAATCCATCAATAAATTACTGAGAAATAGATTATTTAAATTTACGTATTTTAGCGCGGAACGTCTTTGGTCTGTGACGTCACAGCACTTGCCTGTGATAGCTACACCATAAATTACGTTTAAATACTTAGCCGCGCCAAGGCTCTCGCGCCGTTTGTAGTTGTACCGTGTAGTTTTAACTCGAGTTTTGTTTTTATGTCACCATAATGGAAGAAGGCTTCGTGAAAGGACAAAGTGACAATTTGCCTAAAATAGATATATTCGCAGTGATGGAGTTTTTTTCTTCAAATCCATCTTATGTCAGTGCTGAAATAAAAGGAGTCAAACTTTTCAAGTAAGTATCTACTTTTGAGTTTGCTTCATCATGGTTCAACTTATAACGATGAATAATTTAAAACGTTTCATAAACAGTTTGTAGTTGAGTACTGTTTGTTGAAGTCTATCAATGGCAAAACATATTTATGTGAGTAGTAAAAAGTAAAAAGGGAAAAAAGTAATTTATATGTATGTATATAGTAAGTTATTTCAGCCATCGTGTAATGAACAAAACACGACACGAACGGCACAAGTGATTGTACACCAATGAATTCGTAAGCACTCTGCGAATACCAGTCGTCTAGTGTGAGACGTTACGCCACTTACACGTACTATGAAATTATTCTTTCAAGCGCAACTTCAAAGTCCCATAACTTTTTCATTTCTGGAGATATTTCAATGATTCTTCCATATTTTTGTTTCATTTTACTCAAATTTTTAGAATTAATCCTTAACATAGAAATGAAAACTAGTCCATTGGAGGAAACATATAAGCAAGATTCCTTCCAGAGCCACTGTAGCCATGTGGGCCTGCAAAGGACTATTTAAAAAAACTATGGCTTGAGACCAGATATGGTACTGTGGTTATAGACTGTAGTATACTGTGGTTATAGACTGTAGTATACTGTGGTATAGATTGCAGTAGTACGACGTATTGTCACCTATACGTCTTCAGCTTGGTGGACAAAAACCAAAGAGGTCACCACAAGCAGCAAGCTGCAGAAACTGCATAGGCCGGCCTGTATTGGAGTAACAGGAGCTATACATACAACTCCCACAGAAGTACTTGATTTCTCTCTCTCTCTCTTGCACCTACATGTGCAGAAATGTGGGTAGCTGGAAGCAATAAGAATATCCCGCAATGGAAATCTCCGGAAACCTGGATTAACCATACGGGGATATTGAATCAATTAGATTCGAACCCCTTGACAAAATACTAGGATGCGATGCCAACTATATTCGATTTCGAAGTACATTTTTAAACGGTCATTGATGACCGTCTAAGTTCATTGAACTTCGTTAATCGCTTGGACGAAAAGTCCTCCTTATGGTACATCGATTAACCAAAATCAGAAAGAGGCACAGGTATTGCGGTATATGGGCCTAAGACGGCGATATCTAGATCACTGGGAAATGAGCACTCTATATTGCAAACCGAGACAATAGCTGTACCTATATACTTGCGCCCAAGAGTGACTCAAAAGAAACTTCAAAGAGACGCGTATTTATAGAACTACGGACAGCCAGGCCCCGCAGAGATCCCTGGAATCATATAACCAAGGGTCTCTACTGACCTGGGAGTACCGTAATACCATAAAGCAACTGATGGCCAAAGGGAATAAAGTAACTCTACTCTGAGTACCGGGGCATAGTGGTATTAAAGGAAAAGAAACGGAAAAGTCGATTAACTTTGCCAAAAGTGCATCGAGACTGACACCTCTTGGTCAGAGCCCTTCTGTGGTGCTTCGAAAAAACGAATAAGAGACAGTGGTCCAACAATGTGATAGGACAATAGAAAAACCCTCTGGAGAAACACTTCGGCTCTTGCTCAGGCAGAGAAATTCGTGTTGCTGTCACCGACGTATACCATGAAGCTCCTGAAGCTACCACGGCTGAGCTTCGGGTAATAGTGGGACTGCTGACAGGACACCATCGGTGCAAATACCTTTTGTACTGCATGGGTAAGTAAGCAGATGAGATCTTCAGGCTCTGTGGAGAGGAATTAGAAACAGCCGAAGAAATGTCCTGTGCTGACTGACCTAAGAACCACTCACATGAAAAAGCCAGTTCTGGATACTCACGAAGTAATAGCCAAGGCTCCTAAGGATGTCGGTTTTGTTAACCGTATCGATGGCCTCCTTGGGTTTGTATGAATAAGTAGGGTTAAGAACAAAAGATCAGATGGATCGCAGTTCCCGAAAGGCTAACAGAGCCGCAACGACCTCGATTCAGTGAATAATAAGAATAACAATTTGCATTGTCTAAAGAGTTATACATTTCTGAATTTATTTATAGATTCCTGATACTTCCGTTCGTATGAATGGCCGCAACATCAAAGTTGGTTATGGATTATTGTGTGACGCTTTCTACTTGTTGACTATAAACTCCATAGGCCCATGATATCAAATAATTTCAAAACGACAACTATCATTTGTTTATTGTCAGTTATCTAATTGACATTCATGATCTTTCTGCTATAAAAACCGTCAAAATTAATGAAATCTATGATTCAGGACGCAACATATTTATTGTACTGTCCTATTACTGTAACGGTACATTCATCAAAGGTGAATAGATTTATTTTGTAGAGGGGTGTGACAATAGTTATTTATAATACAATTGAAGAGCCACAAAGTGGCGGATTTTTGAATGAACGAGGGTTAAAATGAATATTTTTTTCGCTGAATTTTTATCGAATTTGATGGACTATTTTCATAAATATGGCTTAGTGATTTTTGCATCGGAAAATGATGGTGAGCAGAATTGTTTTCTGTATCAGGAATGATAATGAAATATAACCATTAATTCTGATTGCATTTGAGATATTTCCACACGCTTTTGTTTCACAAAGTTTAAAAGGAAGAACGGATTTGCTAAAGAATTAGAGAGATTAAAGTTCGGCAAAATATCTAGATTTTCAGATTCTGAAAATCCATATTAGAGCTGTCATCAATAGATTCATCCAGACTAGAGAGCGACTAGAGAAAATCGACTATTCTCATCAGAAAGTTATTGAAGATTTACGAACAAGAATAGATGAAAATCCTCAAATATCAATGAAAACCAAACAATGAAGATAGATTAATTGATGACCAATCTATCCTAAAATTCTATTGTTTTTCCATACAACTCTCAGTAAACACTATAACTTCCGAATGGATAGACCTAGAAACTTGAAATTTTCAGCATAGGTTTGAATCTCAAATACCGCGGTTGGAATTTTGAATTCAGTTGAATGACAATTTCGAGTCTTGTATAGAATTTAATGATGACTGTATTACCCGATAGAAAACTCAATAATGATATCTATAAAAAAAAATACTCAATATTTTCGTGACAACAAAACCGGCAGTGTTGAGATTTAGGGAATTGAAGCAGAATAGAATGAGGAAAGCTGACTCGACCAACATTGAAAAATTCATAATTGGAAATTGTGTAGATTGTCTGACGAAAGAGCAGAAATAATATGAGATTATAGATATACCTTTGAAATTTTTCCACAACAAAATTTTCCTTACACAGTGTTAAATGACATTGTGTCGGAAGTGGGTAACTTAATTCAATTATTTCATGGCATCTCACTTGGCAGATTAATTGAGTAATTATATACCATAGTAACTGAATTTCGGAGGAACATTTTTCAAAAATTATGAGAACAGGAAATATAGTCATTCGTCTTGTTGTCAGAAGACTGAATAGAATATATTGAAGCAAAATCAACGATATTAGAAAACGTTTATAGTCACTGAAATATTCTTATAGAAGTAACAATCAAATCGAAGACACTATCAAGCAGGAATTTATAACTAGGTTGTGGAAAATTGGTTTGATATTTCCTACCATATTTCTTGTAGGAAATTTCATCCATATGAATTGAAACAAACATAAAAATCTCGCGTTTTAACGTCACTGCTTTCCTCATTTGTTTTCATATTGGTGTTGATATTATATGATTCTTTTTATACTCAATGCGATATTCGACCACAACAAAGGAAATGAAGTAATGGTGAAGTTCCCTAATTTTTAGTGATGTAGTACAAACGCAAATTTAATTTCATAAGTTCGAATGAGATCAAACTTTTGTGATGAGTCAGTGACTTATTTGTCTCTGTGTTTTAATTTCAACCTATAATTAGTCGTTCGATTACTGTCAACAGTATACCTTCAACAAAACACAATTGTAGGTATTTTTGTCCTTAATGCATTATAACAATTCTTTCAATTGCCAAGAAACATATATTGAGTTTATCTACAAAGGTTCGCAGCATAGTACAATGCCAGAATAACCGTCTGAAAATGTTTTAACAGATTTTTGGAACTAGCGCATTCGCCATTCTGTCGTACTTAGCTTATTGGGGCGAAATTTTCAGGGTAGCTTCAGATCCTCAATGCCTTAATTATGTTCGTTAATTAGCAATATCCATCAAAGGATTCTGTAACAATGGCCATTAGAAATTCTGTTCACCTAATAATTTCAAAATCACCAATTCATTCAAAATAAAACGTTGCATTCAAATTTTACGTTTAGTGCAAAATTTCAATTATGTAGCGTCTTCGGAACACAAAATTATTCAAGGCAAATATCGAACAAAACAGCCCTATATTTCCATGACCCTCAAATCATAGGAGATGAGATTTCAGGCGTTAATGAGGAATGACAGTATCAAGCTTTGTGCACAATTTCATGCTGATCACAGCAATAGAGTTTGTGTATAGACATGAAAAAACAATTTCAAAATTCGAGCAAAATGTTTGAAATATAGTATGTTGACACAAGTCAATGAGAACTATGATCAAATTGAACGAATTACGACTCAAAGTGCTGGACCACTCAGCACATTCTCCAGATGTTGTCCTCAGTTATTACTGGCTTTTTGCAGACCTCAAAATAATGGGTCTAATGAAAAAGTGATTGCCGATTTGAAGTTATTTCGAAAATAAAGACGAATTTTCTCACAGGAAAGGTATTGAAACGTTATAAGAACGTTGGAGTGCTATCACTCTTGAAGCTGACTATGTTGACGACTAAAGTCTAATTTTGAGGAAAATATATTTTCACTGATTAGGCCTGGCATTTTGAGTTATTCACTTATGAATATACATTTCAATAGATGTCTATAACTGTTTTCATTTCAACAAGAGAACATTCACCGTGATGATGTACCTAACTCAAGGCAATAAATATAAAATTATGTAAATTTTCTTTCCTACTCGTGACCTAAGTCCGAAAAAATTACACATCATCATATCCCACAAACTTTCCACGTCCTCTAAACTAACTTATTTGCATATGAAAGAGAAAGTTTCTAGCATATACAGGAAATTTTTCAATACAAGTGTCACTATACGACTAAACGCTATTGAAAATTGATATCTGAAAATACTTCCTGAATCGAAAGGAATTGAGATCGAAATCTGCCACGGAACCTCTCGTTTCTATTGAGGTGACGAAAAATAACAATACAAGGCTGAGGTACATCAAAGTCGCTACACTGGAACGTGACCTCTCAAAGTTCAGCCGTAATAAATCGAGCTTAGCTGGAACAACCCAGAGGCGTACGCTGGATTTTTTATATGCTGTTTCAAATAAATCGAAATGTTCCGTTTTTAATATTTGATTTTATCTGTTTTCGTATTATGTACTCTGTTGGATGCTAGTACGATTAGGAATGCAAGGCTTGACTTGATATTCAAGCAACTTGACTTGGGCTTGACTTGAAATAAACTCAAGTCAAAGTCAAGTAATTGGTTTCAATGTCAAGTCAAGAAATTATTGAATAAATACTTGACTTAAGATTGAAAAACCACTTTTTGACTTAAACTTGAGTTGATTCAAGTCAAGCCCAAGTCGAGTAGCTTGAATATCAATCCCAGCCGTGAATTCTTATTGGTAATTGTTGACTTACACAGGTTTCCTTATTTCAGCTGCTTCAACTAGTAAGAGCACAAAATTTCAGTCCGTATTACTAACAATAGGTATTATTCACATTTCATACATCATCAAATATCCTCTCGAAGAAACAACCCTTCTAAGAATTGGTCATTTCCACTTATGAAGAGTTCGATAAACTGTCTTTTTTACCCCCTCGAATTTTGAGTTATATTCATCATTATGTTGCTCTCAGTGCAGCATTTTGTCAGTTGAACTCGAGTGCTCTATGATTCTGAAAATAGATAAGGATATTGAAGAAAGAATATGTATTCAATTTTAAAAGCGAATGGAATTTTAATCACCAAAGAACACTCAATTCGTTGAAAAGAAGTGTCAGAAAGCAAAACAACAGCCATATACTACTAGTTATGAAAGTGCTGGTCTAGTTTCTCTTATGACAATGTAAATTGTTGGCTGAGACGTTATGGTTAGGCGTTGGTACATCCCGATCTGAAAATGCATATTTTCCCCATTTTTCTACGTCTATAAAGTTGAAAGTATTTGCATTATGGTCGAAAGCTACACCCAGTATAGAAAAAGATGTTGATATTTCAGATTATTTGAAATCACGTACCTTTATAAATCACCAAATGATAAACATAAGCCGAAAAATCAAATATTTTGTCTGATTAAGTAATAAAAATAGTAAACACGCAAGCATATGACCACTCAAATGACCAAAGAAGAACTCTCAGGGATCATCGCCTTCCTTCAAGTATCATTATTTTGCTCGTTGTTCAACTATTTTCAATCCAATTCATAATGATAGGTTGACAAAAGACTTCTCCAATGTGAACAAAATGGCGTTTCTAACATAAATGTAGGCTTGGTTAATCGATCGTCTAGAGGTATGATTTGATTACCTGGATTTTCGTCTTTTTCTCCGTGACTTTGTTAGATTTGTAATAATGAAACTCTTTTGAATTATTTACAAAGCCACAATCATACAGTGAAAACTCAGTATTGAGAAGATCCCAATAACGTCCTAATAACAAGTTTCTCACTACTATACGGTATACGGTACTGAATTTCATCTTTAACTCTCGTTTAATTGATTACTCGAAACGTCTTCGTCGTACTTCAAGTTTTCGGTCGTCTCGTCTTTAACTTGTTCGCGACTCGTCTTAATCTAGTCCGCGAACCGTCTTTTCGTCTTACGTCTTAAGTTGACCGACCGAACTTGTCTCGTCTTTGATTTGAGTTAAACTGTACCGTCTGTACCCGTCTTCGGTTTAATCTGAACTGTGCTCTCTCGGTTTGACCACGCCCTTAGGGAAAGGTACCATCCCCCTAGTCCAATCAGGGCTTTTGCCGTACCGCCCCCAAAGATCTTCGCGGATTCCTGGAAACCGAATATTCTAGAAGGACTAGAACTTCCAGAAAAAAGAAGAAACACATTTGGCATGACCGTATTGTCTTCGAACCTTATCAACCCCCCAATAAATCTCTTAAGTTTTACCACCGACCTGACACATTTCTTCGACACCCCGAAGAATAACACATCCTTTGTGCATTATATACAATAACCATTCGTTCCCTGTAAATTCATTGAATTTGTCATGCCCTTGGCACTTGAAGAGACTAATAGGTCTCCAAGCATCCGGTTGACCATCTCAATTATTTACAGGGAACAATAAACTGGATCCTATATACATATTGTATGTAAACACGCATTGCTATAAGACCACTGTTTCAATGTGACTGAAAACCAAAATGGCCGTCCTTTGTAATGAAAATGAATAACCCCCACCACGCCATGACTCACCATCTCTGAGTACCATACCATCCAAAAGTAAATGTTTCTCATGGTCACTCTTCATATTAATTTGTTTTATTCATTTCAGATCCGATTCGCTTGATCCATCTGTTTATATTTGTTGCAAAGGTTAATTTTGCATCATGTAATGCAGAAATTAATTTGACATTCTAAAGATTGCAATCGAAATGACAATCAATTCGGATCGCAGATAGATTTGATTCTCTATGTTACGTAATAATTTCTTAGTATTCTTTCCTCAACTAAGAAAAGATATACATTCAGCCGAAATGTTTTTTGGCTTGTTTTTGGTTTAAATGCTTACAAAACCTTGTGCAGTATTACGAGTATTACATATCGAGTGATGAAATGCTAGGTAACATGTTCGGAAGGAAGTCGTAGAAAGATGTATGTATATGATTACTTATTGTTTTTCTGCCAACGTAAGAGAATATTTTATGAGTCAACAATAGGACTGTGCATTATTTGTGCAATGTGGAGAACGTTACAATCTTCTACTCAGACTCGTTAATAGTTACCAATATCAATTCTTTGAATTGGTAACCAATCTAAAATTGAAAAGTTTCATGATGAAACCACTATTGAATAAAAAATAGGTACAAAATATCAGGCAATATATAGAACTTCTATCTTTTCCGATGGATAAGATTGGAGAAGGTCACAAAAGATGTGAAAAGAGTGAAAAATAATTTTATTTCGAATCTTTCATACGCTTACGACTGAACCTAACCTAACCTAACCTAACCTAACCTAACCTAACCCAACCTAACCTAACCTAACCTAACCAATCTAAAATTGAAAAGTTTTATGATGAAACCACTATTAAATAAAGAATAGGGACAAAAAATCAGGCAATATATAGAACTTCCATCTTTTCTGATGGATAAGATTGGAGAAGGTCACAAAAGAAGTGAAAAGAGTGAAAAATAATTTTATTTCGAATCTTTCATACGCTTACGACTGAAGGAAAAGTCTATAAAATCAACATCATGAAATTGATTCCTCTCATATCCCTTGTGAAACATAATTTTAAAAATTGTGAAACGTACAGTCAAGTGTTTTGTTATTTTTTTTTTATAAGTATTAACATAAAGAATTGACATTTATGGAGTTGAAATTTTTGATATTGGAGTTTTCAAAAAATATATAAAAAACATCTCAATAGATGAATAATCAGGTTTTCCATTTCAACAATACGCACTTGAAATCTTATAATAAACAACTGAATTTCAATCGATTGAATTTTTTGAGGAATGAAAAAATAATTCCATTAACTTTGAATTCAAAGTTGCATCCTTATTTGAAGCTATGGATTGGGTCATCGCAATATAATTCACTATGAATTTGAACTTTTGCGTGGTATTTAACCAAATTATATATAAAATCAAATAGAAAAATATCGGAGAATGCGAGAATCGTATGTCCGAATTCAAATCGAGTAGAATTATTGAATTTGATCTAAATATTTATGTCGCGATCAGCAACCACTTGTTGCACCCCAGAGACTTCTTTAGAACGTTCTTGAGGCAAAGTTTCCTGAGATTCGCCTCTCGAAGTACGAACTGATGAAATTGCCAAACTTCTCTTCGTTTAGATCTCAGAACGGAGTTTAGTGGGGTGGTTCTATCAGCGAAAAGAGAAATGAACCTTATCTTCTTTGAATTCTACAAAGAAAAAACTTCATCGCAAAGCTATTACTCTAATCGCTCTTGAAGTAATGAGATTTTTAATAATATTTATCGGTCATAAAAATGAATCTTTGCAACTCTTTCTGGTTATAAGTTGTTGAAGCGTGCATCTTTTCATGATAAAATGGCCTTACCTTATGTACAGAAATAACCATTTTTTTCCTATTCTATTTGCATTACTGCAGAAATAAGTAAGTATTGATAATTAAATATATGAGAAAATTTATACGTATGTATAAATATAAAATAAATATAAATATAGAAAATTTATACGTATTTATACGTAACATAGTAATGGAAGGACAGAATGGAAATAAATTTTGGAGATAGAGTCCTTTTATTTTACATATTTCCTAGCTCTCAACAAAAGATTTCTTTTACATTTACCTCTTCTACTCTTAAGGAGATTATTTCTTATATCTACGACAGCTTCTTCTACCCTGTGCCGCAACTACTTATGTGAAGTGTTTTTCAATAGCATAAATCTGATCTTTTAAATAACCCTCAGGAAAATAATCAGGAGGATTTAGATCTGGTGAGATACAGAGTCTCAAAAGAATTCATAGTTTGATCGTGCATACTTCTAATCAATATTTTACGCAGAGTATTACAACACTCAGTAGGTGCGGAAGTTTTTTAATGAAGCGAAGTTGAACAGGAAGCTATAAAATTTAAAATCTCAGATATTATCACAAAAGGCATAAAAACAGGACCGTATGTTAAAAAAATTTATTGAACTTTTCGATTGATACTCTTTTGAAATAAGTGTGCCTTTCAAAGTAAAAATTGAATTCGTCACAATGAATTATGTATGTTCTCATGAGGATAACGACTTTTCTCTGAAATAATTCTTCAAATATTTCGAAGTATGTAGTAGAAAGTCAATGAGCTGAGTATTGAATCGAAAATATTAAAATTACATCAACAGTTTTGAAGGGTTGTATAAAGTGAACAAACCCACAAAATTTAAACAAGACCTGATTCCCAAGTTATGCTTATCAGTTAAGTTAAGGCCAATTTTCTTAGGATACACAAGAAGCTACTTTTATGGAAGGCCTGAATGATCTGCATTCTGCGATATATTCTCATTTCAAACTCAATATTGTTCACCATCTCATGGTTTTGTGATCAATTAGTCTCATTGTCCTAATAATATTGTATGCTTTCAAGCTTTCATAAAAATGTATTCCATGGTGGTACATTCTTCAAATGTTGAATTTATAAGGAAGAGTACATGTAAGTACATCATCATTGTAAAAACCTGAGTATGTTTTTCGTACTACACAACCCAAATTTTTCGAACGTACGCCACTGGCTGGATCGAGCCGAATGCCTCAAAGCACTCGAATTTATTTCACCAGTTTCTTTCTGTATCAATTTACACCACGGTTCCCAAACCCTAGCTTTTGTTCCGCAAAAGTATCTGGAAATATGGGGTTAACGTTCACCTGTCAAAAATCAAGGAATTCCGGAAACGCAGGCAGGAAAACTTACGCAAGTTTTTCCTCTGAGAGGAATGTTCGCGATAGCCTCCAATTTCCTTTAACATTCTTTCCTTCGTTCAGAGGAAAGGCGTAATGAAGCACGTAAACGCTTTTGAACGTAATTCGAGGGAAAGGTAGGTAAATCTATTTTGCTGCAACAGCGCATTTTTTATAGAAGGTCTCTTCGAGGAAAAGATGATCTTCAGTTGGAGTTCTGGGGAAATTTCTTTCATCAGAAAGAGAACAGATGCGTAAAACTTTGTTGAAAATGCAAATATCGAAAAACCATAAGATACCGTTTGGTATTCTAATTATTGCTTGATTTTGATGCTGCAAAAATTGGTTTCTATGTCATTGATGATCTAAGTTCCAAAGCACAGTGTATACGTTTTGAGGATATATATCCTACCGTAAACATGATCAAGCAGAAATCTGCTACTATGTTGTGAGATAATGGTGAGAAAACTCATAAGATATTTCTTGAAAAAATTCAATAAATATGATTTTTATCAAGCTTACAGAAGCTTTCGAATGAATTCCTCATTTGTTTTATATTTGTCTTCATTCTATTATTTTCCTTTTACGTAATACGATATTCTTTTGAATTATATGCCAAATGAGCCCTGCAAGGCCACATAATAGTATAAAGGTATATACTGTTTCCATAGGCGAACATGAAGCATGAATCAAAAAGCTTTGATTGCTCTACTCAGTAACTCAATCATTGAAATTTAGTTCAGTTATATTATGTTCCATTTTTTCAAATTAGGAGTCATAATTTTCACTTTATGTATATTATGAAAAAATTATTTTCAAGCTGCACTCATCGTTATGGGTTTCTAAATAAAACCTTTTATTTCTCAGGATTATCAAAAGTACAATAATTTTATAATGTCGATGGGTAACATCAAAACAGCTCTTCCAATATTTACTTGACAACACTGGAGGGTCTCCTATGGTAATAGGTTTTTGGAGCAGCAATACGACTTAAATCTCGTATTTGTTAGGATAATGTTGAATTTAAATGATTTTGTGATACCGATGAGTAACATAAGACCACCTCTTCCAATAATAACTTGACAACGCTGAAGAGTATCGTAGAGTGATACGTTTTTGAAACAGCATTACGACTGAAAGTAAGAGATTGATACATTTTGATGGAAGTTGATGATTCATTTGTTTCCTACAAGATGAAAATCATTCAATAACGAAACTATTTCACATAGTTAGGTTCTTGTTAATGTTTTCAATATGGAATATTCCTCATGAAGTCTGATTGTCTATTCGATTGGCAATTTCGATTTGTAAATTTCTTAATCTAAGCAATCATGCTTTCAGGTATAAATTTATACCTTTTATCAATAACTCCACCGATGGAATAATACCAGAATCATGCTCTTTTTTCTGACATTTTTATGTCATGTTTCACTTTAGTGCTGATCTTCATTTATCTTTCTTCTGATTTTCGTTAGTTATGATAAAATAAAACATCGAACCAATTTAATATTATATTACATAATAAGAGTAACAAGCATATTACGTACTAAAAGAAGTTCTAATTTTCTTACAACTCCAGTTATGTTCTACGATCATTTCCATAAAAATAATGTTCGCTCATGATGCATGAAAAAGCTCTAAAATGCTCCTGAATTCACTTCAGTGATTTTTAATTTTTTTCTTATATTTTCATATCAGATTTATTGATCTGTTTATTCAGGGATATACTGAACCTGGTGACAGTCGGACTCAGGTGTATGAATGGAACTGACTTCAATGCTAAAGTCGTTTGGTCGAACTTTATGTCGACTGCAATTCCTGAATCCGATCTTGCAAAACTGAGGCTATTCTGAGATTTATAGCTTTGCGATAAATAAATAAGGAATTTATGGCTTTTCCAAATGTGGTGGTGAGTACTTCGGACGATTGTTTTTGATTTAACATTCTCTCGATCGTTTTTGGAATGAAAAGATCTCTCTTCATGTCCATGTCTCCAATGTCTTATCTTAGACATTTGAAAATATATATTTTTTCTACTCTCCCTATAAAATTACGAAAATACTACAACTCGCCAACTATGTTACTGTCTATTTGAGAACTGTACAACATGAAATTGTGCGATTTACTTTACCGTAAACAAAAAGCACGATCAACAACCAATACGGTAGCAGCTCTAAAGTAAATCACATGGCGAATAACCAATAATATTGAACCTTCAGTAGTCGCTAGGGAAACGAATAACAAACAGCTCACATAGCCAATAACTTTTTGACGTTTCGTGATTGTGTCGTTATTTGCCACCTGTTTTTAAAGTTTTTCTGAGGTCGTAGAAAAAGTACAGTACACAACTCGAACTTTTTCTAGTTGTGTATAATATGCTTCTTAAAACTCTTG
Organism: Harmonia axyridis; assembly: GCF_914767665.1. Lineage (NCBI taxonomy): Eukaryota > Metazoa > Arthropoda > Insecta > Coleoptera > Coccinellidae > Harmonia > Harmonia axyridis. The sequence continues at coordinate 76,213,350 of NC_059501.1, forward strand.
TTATGTTATATACTATTGAAATGGTTTCATGACTGCCAAAAATTAGGTGTACGATAAATGAAGATGATCACTGAAATAAAACATGACATAAAAATGTTAAGAACTATGATTTTCAAAAAAAAAATGATTGTTTAGACTGATAAATTGACAAATCAAAATTGCCAATTAAATAGACAATCAGACATTATGAGGAATATTCCATATTGAAAATATCAACAAGAACTCACCTTTGTCGAATAGTTTCGTCATTGAATGATTTTCATCTTGTAGGAGTCGGATGAATCATCAACTTTCATCTAAATGTATGAACCTTTAGCTTTCATTCGTCTTGCTGTTTCAAAAACTTATAACCATACGATACTCTCCAGTGTTGTCAAGTTAATATTGGAAGAGCTGTTCTTATGGTACTCATCGACATTACAAAATTATGTACTTTTGATAATCCTGTCAACATAATCCTAATAAATACAAGGTTATATTCAAAAACTCATAAAGAATATTTAAGCGTTAAAATGATTTTTTTCATAATATACATAGAGTGAACATAATATCACTAAAATCAATTTCAATGATTGAGTTATCGAGTAGAACAATCAACAATGAAGTAGAACAATTTTATTGCAAACTGTATATGAAATGAAACATAATAACACTGATGTATTTTTAATTGCATTTTTTCTGTTATTGAGTAGAACCATCAACAATGAAGTATTATAATTTCATTGCAAACTGTATATTCGACTTAATTCCATTACCTTGTTCAGAAACAAGCAAGAATGAACAGTGATCCAATTTAAAGTTTCCATATAATTTTCAATCCAATTTTGGCGTTTCCAGAATTCATTCATGCCTCTACTTAATGACATCATTTCTTACTTCGAGTTCCTACATGCGGTATAATCTTCCAAACGCGCATTTCCACATAAAACATACATGCAAGATCTGAAATTCTATTCTCAATTGTAAAACCCCGGCACCAATAAAAATTGTTGTTGGAGAATTCTTTTCCATACCTGACCGGGTTTCGAACCCAGTGGCTATTACTTATTAAGCATTTTACTTCCCAACAATTGCTGAAAATGCTTCTGAACACACAAGAGACGCATTCGGGTTTTGGGATGGCAGCCTCATTCATGGCTCCTCAGGGAATTTCAGTCATGTACTGTCCATTTCACAGGTAACGATTGTACATTTCACATGCGAATTGATTTTTGCTTCAGATGGGAGAGCTAAGGTAGGAATTCTTGTTTATAACGCGATGTGGTCCAGTTCAAGGTTGCGTGTTTTCTTATTCCATCGATATTGATTCCATAAATAAATTGTTATCAGTAGACTTTAACTGACATTTTTCAAACACAAAAGAAGAGTAGAAATGTATCGATGCTTTCAAGATAATCAGCGAACTTTTTTTTTTGTCATGTTGTGATTTGGACGATATTATGTTGGTATATAGATTGTTGTCAGATCATATTATTTTCCAGAAAAAATAATGACCTTTACTTCTTCGAATGTATCACACTGTATTTATTCTGTCTTTTGGAATATTTTTTATAGAATATTTCTAGTAGCTTAAAGCCATATTTTCGGAGCTATAGCTGAGATACAAAGAGTAAATTCAGATGGCTATGATTGATTAAACTCGTTTAATTTGAATAATTTTTCATTATTGTTTTCATGTTAGAAGTATGTCTACATTTGAGCAATTTTAAACAATTAGGAATTTCAAAACAAAACAAGTTTATTCAATCATAGCCATCTAAATGTATCATTTTGGATCCTGCAAAGATAACATAAATTTAGCTTCGATTACGAAATTATGGCATTTAGAACTAGAGATTCAAAATAGAAAAGAAAATCAAATATTAGAAATTGGGAGAAGAATACGCTTAGCATAGGCAGCCTTAGGCAAACTGAGCACGAAAATATTCCTCTACACTTAAAACACAAAACCTACGACAGCTGTATATCACCAGTGGCAACTTATGGTCTAGAAACTATGGCAATAACGAAAAAAGTGGCAGGACAACTGAAAGTAACTTGAAGGGCCATGGAAAGGATTATGCTGGGTATAAGCTTGAGGGACAGAATTTCAATCACCCAAATACGAAAAAAGACCAGGGTAACTGACATCATGAGTAGAATAGCGAAACTTAAGTGGCAGAGGGTGGCACATGTTACAAGGCGGAGTGTGGAGAGATGGTCACACAAAGTGACGTTTTGGAGACCTCGAGAGACGAAAAGAAGCATAGAAAGACCGAGAAAAAGATGAATAGACGACATAGTCGATGTAGCCGGCAAGCAATGGACGAGAACAGCAAAAGACGAAAAAACTGGAAGAGGCCTGTGTCCGACACTGAATGAGAGAGGGCTGAAGAAGAAGAAGAAGATATAGAGAACATTCCATGAAGAATATTCAGTATTTTTGAGTATTTCGAAAGTTTTCATTTGAAATAACAAAGTTCATTATGTTTCCAGAAAAAGAGAAGATCTGACAACAATGAAAATAACACCATGATATCGGAAATATTACAAGATCATTCCACAGCAAAATCTATAAAAATCGTGAGATACCTTTGCGAGAAAATGAGGCGTTTCATACATTCCATCGCTCTTAGCATGGGCATGTTAACGACTTCTAATGAACAATTTGAGAATAACACTTTTGCAAAAAACTGTGTTACTGCTCAAATTGAAATTTTGAGAAATTTGGATTCAAAAAAATAATTGTAAGTGACTTTTAATATTACGATATTGAAACTATCGAATCTATAATTGTTTGAAAATTACAAAATATTTTTTGTATATAAGACGCTAAAGCTATCAGGTACTTGTCAACATATTTCTGGATCTCATATTACTTTGTAGCTGCTATCCATCGAGTCTGAAAAACAAAAGAATGGCTTTATTTCGAAAAATCTAATTTAAAATTGAAGTTCATACAAAATTTCATAATCCAAGTTCGATATATAAGAGAAAAATTGTTTTTGAGTTCATTGTTGAGGATTCAACGTTGATAGAAAACAAATCTCGCCTTCTCCATTTATGTTCAGGGAAGCAGTATAATTACATTCCATTCTAAAATAACTTCTATTCAAAAAACATTTCTACGTTTTCGAGGAAGCAATTTTGTCCCTCCCACTGGCATAACAAAACATAAAAAATTTCCTGCAATTCCAATTACAATTCAGAAAAAATAATGAACTTTCTCCTTCCAAATATTGATCTCGTCACATAAAAATTAAAATCCGTGAATTTCTGTGATATTTCAGCTAAATTCCCAAATCCTGTTCCACGCTTAATGAGAAAAAATCTGAAAAACAATTAGGTAAGTCTAAAGTAATCAAAGGATAAAAGTGGAACACTTCAAAAGAGCAATACCAATCAGCCACCAGAATTAATTTAAGAAGGTTCCAAATCGTTCTTCAACTCAAAGCAACAGAAAACGACACAGTTTGTCTAAGTCTCATTTTATTCGTACATTTTCTTTCTTTCACAACTCTGTGTGGTAAGAAAGGGATTTCAGAGGAAAATGTTTGCCGATGAAGCTTAGTTATTCAGAATAGGAATTCCAAATCCTTCACAGGCTTTTTAGCGGTTTCGAACTTTAAAGTTTATACAGAAGAATTCACAGAAAATTGAACTTGAGAAAAAATTTCCGATAAGAACTGAATACCCGTTCCTTCTTTCAGAATTATATTACTTTTATGTTGTTTATTCCAGGTTACACTCCACTGTATGTTGGTGGTGGTGGTAATCGTTTCCATAGCAATTGCACCGCATGTGCTTTCATTAGTTGCTTCCTGTTTTCAGAAAAAACATGTTTTCCACTGGATGAATTGGCATACCACTGTGAAAATATTTCCATTTCTGCGTTCCACGTTTTATATGTTGATTCATTTCGTCGTATAAATTGAATTCAGATAACTTACGTAGTTTTGAAAACATAGGGAGGTGTATTTTTCTAGGGAATTGAGTGGGTTCCACTGTAACAAATTCTGGGAAGCATTATTATCTTATGAATGATGTTGCGCAGTAAATTGAATGGAGATATTGGTGGAATATTGAACTGGAACTTGGAAACATTCAAGAAAAAATACTATTCAAGGTATGAGTAACTTCAGACAACAAGGATATAAAACCTTCATCATTCCATAAAAGCTAAAATTTTTTCTTTGCATGTCCCCTAAACAGGTAAAGACAACCAACGTGGGATGTGGGTACTTTAGTAAGCGAAGTACCTTAAATTACTTATAAAGATCAATTTTCATACAGGGTGTTTTCAAATTAGACGTGAACCTTGAAGAGGTGTTAGTGTCACTAATTTGCTGTCGGTTGAGCCATATTTATTGATAACCGATAATCAACAGCTTTCGAGATATTTGAGTTCTTGAGTTTTTTAAAGACTTGCTCACATTACTTTATGTTTCATCAATTTTTTTCTACATTGATAGTGTTTGATTCAAATTCTGGATTATTCTCATCAATAAGCAAAAACTATGCTATATCAGATGTTGGATAATAAATTGTATGAAATGTAATGAATATATGAAGGAAAGAATAGTAATATAAATTTGCCTGCAACTTTCGAATCCGATTTATATGTGACAAAATTATTTCAAAAACTTACCAAATTCTTTGTTTTTTCCCTTAAAATGCAGACACTAGTTTCATTTCAATAGATTCTTAGTTGAGAGGAGAAAGAGCAAAAGTAAAAATTTTTAATTTTATTGCAATTAAAATCAAAATATCAGTTGAAAATATATTAATAAATCATGTTTAAAATGACATACACCATTTCTTATGCAATAACGTGACCTATTTCTTATTTCTTCAGTTGCTACTAATCCAAAATAATAATCAAATTAGGTCAACGTAGAAAAAATATGGATCGAAAGACAGCAAATGAAATATACTAATACGCCCTCCAAAGTTTCCGTCTAATTTAGAAATATCCTGTATTTTCATTGAGATAACTTGAGAAAACTCGTCATCCCTTGCTAAACCTTGATGAATTGAAAAATATTGAATATTTTATATATTTTATTTGTATTCACCTGATATTAATAAAACTATTCAACAACCTCTAAACGCTGTTGAAGCGTATATCTGTCAATGACTAAATGGCAACAATAAAAACAAAGTGTTGCTTTTATAACCATTTCGAATCGTGTGATTCCATTGAGAAATCCCTTATTATAGAACTTTACGAACAACACACATAGAAAGGAGGAGCATTCGCAGTTTTCACATGTCCTCAACATGGTTAGATTATGTTGTCGGATTGTGATATATTTTCAAATCCACAATTTCACTATATCGTTATGAATGTATATTATATTGAATGAAATCTATTTATTTGAGTGATTCCCGATTTAATATGCAAAATTGAATATTCGGAATCCGGTATTTTTCCTAATTGTCGAATCTATAATAAGCAGAATATTTATTATTTTCTGTATCAACCTGCTGAAATCCAAGGTTTGGCAACTTTTGCTCTCCTAGTGTCATCGGTTGTTTCACGTCGTTTCGCGCACTTGAAGTTTGTTTCCTGAATTTCTGATATATTGAGGTATTAATTTCAACATATTTTGAGTGAATATGATACGTTGATTCACTATGGGACATAAGAAGTGCCTTCTTTGTGGAGAAATTCGCGAATTAAGTGAAATATCGTATCATTTATATGATTTCATTTCAGCGCGCTTAATGTCAAATTTGATAGTTCATGTTGGGGACAAAATTTGCTTACTGAAAATAACATATGCTCCCTCTATCTACTCTATCTTTATTACTCTAAGATAACAACTAATATTTCTTGTCGTTTCCGATGATGTGGGAAACGTCAAACACCACTCTATGGCCAACCCAAACTTTTTTACACCAAACATGTCATCCCTTCCTTCACACCAAACCGACGATCCAAAGAACAAGCGGAAGAAAAATGATAGAAGACGATTGAACTTTCCGAAAGTCATGTCAAACAACCATTCTATGTAATGTTGCGCCACCATTCGGCAATTTATCATTTCCTGTAATTTTTAGCGCGGCCAAGGCGGATACTTCTCCTTTGTGAAATGACTCGAGCCTAATAAATTCTACCTTTCACTTTGCGTTGAAACGGATAAAATTAAGATCCTGAGGAACTGACACCTGGCCTGAATTGATGACGTCCCCTAACATTATTAAGTCGTATAAATGAGCCAGGGGAATCCCGGGATTAATGATGGAGTTGGTTAGGCTTGGAGACGCCGAGATTTTTCTCGCGCTAAGTTTTTGGAAGTTCGATTTTTCATCCGGAAAAAGCTGTTGAGGCGTTTATAAACAGGAAATTATGTGGAGTGGTATTGTTCTTGTTGGACTGATGAGGTTTTCAAATAAGGAGCTACGGATCTGTTGGAATTGCAGATGAAGAGCTTTAGTTTATGGGCTTATAGCGTCAGGCCAACAGACTCATATTAAATGGTAAAATTGGGAGATTGTACAAAAAAAAAACAGTCATATACGCATTATACTGTCGGAAAAACATAATACTCACCAGACTGAGACTTGGTCACACAGATTTAACATCTCTGTATATCCTCTCAGTGAAAAATCAGCCAAGATGTTGATATTTATTTAGATACTTTCATTTACTCTTGAATATTTTGACATGTAAAAAATTAATCATCGACAATAACTTAAAGGGCATACTGAAGCAGGAGGCTGATTCTGAAAGTAAAATACTGAAATCTCTTGATGAAATACAATTATTGAAAAAATAATTCACTAATCCTCAAAAACATGAGTAGGTATTGGACTATTCAATAGTAATCATAGGTACAATGTTTCGTCATATATTTTCATGTTGACTTTTTTTTTTGTCTACTTATTCATTTATTCTTCAGATATTCATATAACTATATTCTATTCACATTTTCTTATCTTTACAATTTTATCAATCGTAATCGGCTAATGACCTCAACTGTTGCTGCTGAAATTCATTGAAAAAAAAGGCTTCAGCTCAAAGTGTTAAGGACAACAGGACAATTATATTGAAAGGAATATTGGTAAAACGGAATTGACTAAATATGAACAGAAAAAACGGGGAAAGGCGGGTGCTTTCGAGCGTTTGTTCAGTCATGCTCCAATTGCATCTTAAGAAACCAAATGCTTTCATATGTTATCTACAGTTCTACGGTATCCAATTTGCCGCATGAACGAATAAACGCTCAAAGCTCTTGACTTCACGTTAGTGATTTTCTCATTTTTTTGTAGGTATACTGCTTGAATTTTATTTAATTTTCATGACCATATCATACTTATTTCATCTCAACTTAGTGTGATATGTTTTTATAATGTAATAATGTCAATTTTTTTTCGATATTCTACATGGATTTTTCATCACATTGATGACGCTATCAACAGAAAATATGGCATCCAGCAAAAATTGTTTTTTATACGCAAATCTCAATGATATCATCTAATACGAAATGGAAATTCTGCAGTTTGTAATTACAAGAAATTTCGCTATAAAGCAGATATTTTGAATGAATGGCAAAGAACACTTGACATAAACTCACAAAACGGGGAACTGTAAGCAAACCATACATATAGAATATAGAAACCTACGGTTTTCTCATTTTGAATTTCAAATAGTTAATTGTTGAAACGTCTTACCTCTTCATTCCTCATTTTCCATAACAAATTAAAATAAATCATCTGAAATACACTCAATTTCTCAAAAAATTCATTGATTTCGTTTCCATGGAATGGAATACTTAATTCGAAATATTCCATCGAATCAAGTTATTTCATTTCGGATCTATTTTAATCAGATTTAGTTGAAGTATTTGCAGGTAATTCAATCACGGCAATAACCACAATCAATGATCCTACACAATGCTTCCTAAACTGGGCTTTACGATAATACCTATCCAAAGTAATTCATTTCCATAAGCTGATATTTATTCAGACTTAATAAAAGAAGAGAAAGCATTAATTAGATGAGTGTTATCCAAACAAAAGTTCAAAAATTATGAACCGTTTGATTTGTTTTCCACTCAATCTGATCTGCTGTGATTTTATCAGTTCATCAAGATATAAAAGCGGGTTAGTTCACTTAGCTTTCATACCGCTTTCATCTGAAAATTGGTGAGTACCTTTACAATAATAATAATATATTCATCATCAAAGTTTACATATACATAAACATACATATGAGGGACTAATGAATATTCAAAAAATTGAGAAAACCAAGTAAAATGGTTTTCTGTGAGTAAAATCACAAATATTACAAAATTTTACATTAGCCTTAAGTAGATAATAATAATAATAATAATAATAATTTTATTCACCGAAAAAATGTTTTACATATGATAGATAACAAATGAATAGTTGAAATGTAAATAAACATTGAAATCCCACTAAAACTAAAGTTGCGCGAGTTGCAGAGTATCATTCCATTTTCGGTCTTTTCTCAATCCAGTGTGAATAGTCCAATTCAGGTTCAGTGTCGCAATTCGGTGATCCATATCCATATCCGTGTATTATGTCACAATTCGGGTAATGTATTAAAACACTCAATAAATTCCGAGCCTAAGCCGTAAAACCACATTTCTTCATTCGATTTTTTTCGTCAACATAGTCAATACCCTTGCTATAGAAAAATATGGATGTTAAACCAAACCATTTCAGCTGATGTTTTAAATTTTGGTAGCTTTGGACGGTTTACACCCATGGCTTTTCGCTAAGCTAAAGTTTTGCTAGACTCATGAGTGTATCGATAAATTAGGTTTCATTCGCTTTCATAATTCGATGCAAAAAATCCTTTTCATTTCGATTAAACAAACCCGTTTTGTTCAAAAAGTAAAAAAACTGCCTTCCTATATCTTCAGGTTCACCGCTATCTCTCGCAACTTCACAATGTCTCAAAACCATTTCAAAAACTCTTTTGCTTTTTTGTGGAACAGAATTACAACATTTAAGAAATTGATTTTGATGAGACAGAGTCTGATTAACACTCATAATTTCTTGCATAGTATTTTTTTTTTCGTAAAAAAAATGTATTTCATCAGTACATCCATTTTTCAAACAAAAACTATTCCTTTACTTCTAGTAGTTCGATCCAGACTTGACTCTTTGTTCCAAAATTTAGCAAGCATCTTTTGAAGCTTGGAACTTATGAAAAAATGGTGGTATTGTACTGGTGGTGCCCTCTTTGTGCCAGGCTCAAGTTTATTTCAAAGTATTTAATTTATAAATCATTTATTAATTGAAATGTGGAAATTTTTCAGGAGTTATTCTTGCTAAACCACAAGCGACAATATGAAATTCCTCTTCGCTTTGATCATGACCACCATTTATCTGTTCCTACTGGTAGAAAGTAGGTCCTTCTCTTCATTGTCATTCGAAGAAGCTCTAGGCAGAAACAGCAATCCAAAGCTGAGTCGAGAGGACGTCCAACTGTTCAACGAACTCTACAGGAGATTGTCCCTACCCGTGAGGAAGCGGTGTGCCAACATGTTTGATGAGGGTTGCTCCAATATAGGCATTCACGGATCTGGGTCGGATGAGGATTGGCTGAAGGACAATTCGCCCGGAAAACGTTAACGTTGAGGAGAAGACACTTGGAATCAAATTAGCAGAACCTGTAGTGTTTTCGTTTGGTATTGAATAAATAACACTGTCGATATCTGCGTTGTCTATTGTGTTTTCCACCTTGATCAGAGACTGGGTTCGTACGCAGTAGATACCTATAATTTAGTAAAAAGAAATTCTTTGCCCACACTTTCTTGTTCTGTACGTATGGTAAAGAAATTGAAATTATATTTTATACTTATCTTTATATCTATGTGAGATAAGGAAATCGGCAAATGGAGATGTAATATGAATACATGTAGGCTTCGTTAATCAATCGCCTACAATTATGATTCGATTACTTGGCCTTTCGTCTGCTTCTCCGTGACTTTGCTCTTTTAATTATAAACCTATATTTACAAAGTCACACTAACAATACAAAGACAGTATATACGGTACCTACTGAATTTCGTCTTATCCTCGAATGTTAATTACTCGAAACGTCTTCGTATATCTTGTCTTCGCGTTACTTGAAGTTTCGGTCGTCTCGTCTTTAATTCGTTCGCGACTCGTCTTATTCTAGTCCGCGAACCGTCTTTCGTCTTTTACGTCTTATTCTCAACTTAAGTCTTAACCAATCGAACTTACTCTTGACCGACCGACTGTGAACTTACTTCGACATAGACCCCTCTGACTGAAACTTACTGACATCTCCTGGCTATCGACTTCCCTTCTTTCGACTAGGCCACATCCTTAAAATCACCCTGATATCAGGGGAAAGTACCAAGTACCACCCCTAGTCCAATAAGAGTTTTGCCGTACCGCCCACAATTCCAGTATTCCAGGAAATCAAATATTCTTGAAGGACCAGCACGTGATACGCAGATGTGACCGTCTCGTTTTCGAGCTTTCCTAACCCCCAGTAAATCTCTTGAGATTAACAATTGATATAACATGTCGTCGACACCTCCAAGAATTAAGACTTCTTTCACACATTATTTACAACAACAATTCGTTCCATGTAAATCCGTTGAAACTGGCATGCCCTCGACACTTGAAGAAACTAATAGGTCTCCAAACATCCTGTTGACAATGTCAATTATTTACAGGGAACAATGACTGGATCCTACATACATAATAATTATTATCCTTCTTCTTCTTGGCGTGCCCTATCCGTTCCGGACGTTGGCAATCAACATGGCAAGTTTTATCTTGTTCGCTGCGTTTCTAAAAAGTTATTATCCAGTCATGAAAAAACAGTATGAAAATAGAAATCAAAAAGAACAAGATGACGATAAAAATAAGAAAAGCACAAACCTTAGGACTGGAGCTTTTAGTATGTTGCACCTGAAGTATCGGCTATTATTTTTGGCATGTTGCAACATTTTTAAGATATGAGAGAGTTTCTAGGCATCCATCTTTACTTCCCATTCTTTTTACCCCCGTGATTTTGTAGTGTTACTACCTATGTTGACATCTATAGATTGTCCTAAAATATGATCAAGTTGTAAGTAGTTGAGGTAAGTGTATTTTTTGTGACTGATGTAACAATTGCATTCGTTGATTTTTTTGCACACGCAATATTTCACAGTGGTGGGGTAGCAAAAATTTAGGGTAGTCCCTTGGCCTCCTTCTAGCGGCACCACTGGGTATTAGGTTTCTACTTAATGGATTCAACAGAAATTTCAGTTTGAGATGTCTTGAATAAAAAGTAAGATAGCAATTCAATAAATTCTTAGAATTCATTTTTAAGCATGGGACCTTCAATCAAACAAATTAAGAACTGAAATATTTCTTTAAACGAACATATCAACAGCCAATTGTGAATAACTCAAAAACGTTCTGGAGCACTGATTAAAAATAACGAGTCCAGCTTGATGTCAGTTTGTCAGTCATATACAACAATTCTTCGAAATAGTTTTGTAGGTACACGTTTAATTTGTGAAGATTTCAGCAGATTGATTTAAAAGAAGTAATAATTCATATCGAAATGATATGTAAGTCAAACAATAAAAATGTAAACTCCACTAATGATCTTTTCAGTTGCCGTATTCAGAATCTCCATTCATTCGCATGAGAAAAAAATATTCGGCAGAGTAAGGTGTTCATTAAAATACCACACAAAGAAAATACAATTTTGCTGAAACCCATAATTCCCTATTTTAACATTCACGGTATAAAGACCACGTCATTATGCCGGAACGGTTCTTGAATTCCACACTATTTACACCGTGTTTCTCTTGAAAATGTTTCCATTCAACGTTAGCCGCATGATGAAAAAATTTTAGTATTTGAATATCATCGTAAAAATATGATGCTGCATGTTTGCACACTTGAGGGCAATATCATTTGCATGTTGTGTGCTCAACTGGTTTTTTTTCGAGGAGCTTTTATGGTATACCAACTGATAACCCTTACAGAAATATGGGAAAAAAAGGCGAAGTAATAATCAGTATACGCAAATTGAGGGTTTTCAGCGTAATGGAATCTAGCCGGAAATATTTCATATATTGTACCTCGTGATACATTCCTTCCAACTAGGAAAAACCTTTTCTCTAATTCTGTGGTTATTCCGTTCATTCTTCCACGTCTTGTAGAACAAAATCGTGCGAGAATATATCAAAAACGCACAGTTTTCATGGTTATATTTCATAATTCTATTTTGCCACTCCGAACCTTCTGCCACGGCTTTATCTGTCAATTCATCAATTTGCCTCAAAGAAATCAGTTCTGCCAACCAACATTTTTCAATGCAAAAATCACTAAATTATATTTATGGAAATATTTCGTTAATTTCAATGAAAATGCAATGAATTAGAGAAAATAATGTATAATACTCGTGCATAAGGCTCATTCTACCACTCGTTCATTCCAAAACTCGCCACTTCGTGGCTCGTTTTTGAATTTTGAACTCGTGGAAGAATATCAATGCCTTCTGCACTTGTATTATAAATAACTATTACAGTTCAATGAACTTTTGGAATTATTCTTGGCGGTCGTTGTTCATAAACATCAGTCTATCATCTCGTCACAATGTCTAAATTTTTCGAATTTTGAATGATCACAAACAATGAGGCTATTGACAAATCCGTCCTCAAATTTGGTCTGACTAAGGAAAGAATCGAATTTGAAGACGAATTCTGAAGGACTATTTCTGGCTCAAAATTCTAAAGTGGAAGGTGATTGTAACGTCTGTGAGATAAATATAAGAAAATAGTTTTTCGGCGTGCAGACAAATTTTCAATTCTGGAAAAAAGTACCTCCCCGGGCGGGATTCGAACCCGCAACCTCCGAATCACTAGTCCGTCGCTCTACCAATCTCCTCGTTAGCTCAGTTGGTAGAGCGACGGACTAGTGATTCAGGGGTTGCGGGTTCGAATCCCGCCTGGGGAGGTACTTTTTCCAGAATTGAAAATTTGTCTGCACGCCGAAAAACTATTTTCTTATTCTAAAGTGGTAAACATTTTACCAAATGATAGAGCGGTCTTATACACATCCAGGTGAAGAGTTCAAAAAGGATCATTTTCGATGTTCGGATATCGAAGCCATGAAGCCATTTTGTTCTAGAAATACAAAAAGGTGAATATTCTCACAAATTGTTATCTATCGAATTGCCGTTATGTACATTTCTCCCTTTTTACTCTTTTCCTTCGTTATTTTCGCTGAAGTAGTTGCAGTTGGAATGAAGCCGCCAGAGAATGAATTGAATGCAATTCGAAAATCCACTCATCCTTTGTGGAATTGTTATCGCCGTGGCAGCATATTGGAAAAAGCAAAGCTTATGCTCCCTCTTGAGCAATGAGCGAGGTCAATATGGCAGACAAGAAATTGTATTTTCTACAATAGGGAAAGACTTTTCGCAAATAAGTAATGACTATCGACTGGGCTTATACGCCTTTTGTGGAAACGAGTATCATAAAAGGGAGGATTTCTTCTTTTTTTCTTGTTTCGCAGTCGATGTTGAGAGATTCTTGGTCTTGGGTCGCGAGAGAATAATAAATCATTAGATTTCTAAGGTCCTGAATCAATAAATGTGTAAGGTTCAAAATTGAATTAAAGAAAAACACTGAATTGTTATCCAAATCTTCCTAGAGCTCGTTCATTCATGTACTGTTCGAAATCATATAGCCATCTTCTAATTGCAATGTAGATCAGTTGTTACGGAAATATTGATTTTTTTTTTGCTTGCATTTTCTGTGGTTATGACCCAGAAATTTAGATTGTTGATGGAATCCGACAGGAGATTTGGTAGATTTAGGATCTCGCAAATTTATCTTCAAAACAGAATACCAACATTTTTCCGAAAAGGTAGGCGTTTAGGATGAAGACGCTATAGTTATTTGTTTAACTAGGCAGCAAAATAGTGACAGTCATAGAAGTCAGTCAATCTACATTGCTGCCGAGTTGAACATATAATTTTTCTTCGATTCTTTATAATGATATATGTAGGATATTGTATTTGCAAATTATTACAATCCCCACAATCTTTCCACAATAATTTTAATTTGACAACTTATGAAATATCTGAGAATTTTTTGGAAAAATTTCGGGTATATTCATATTATGGACAGTGATAGCGACTAAGAAGTACTTACTACTCCAGAAATAAGGGAGGTGGCAAAAAATATTGATTGTCGGGCATTTTTCTGCCTACGCAGAAAAAGTAATACGTTGCTGATTAATATGTGTCTGCTAAATTAATATTTTCTGTCAATCGGAAAAAAAAATTCCTCAATCTACATAAAAAATTTCTTCACTGCAAAGTGGATTTGAATCCTTAACTTCTCCGTTCCACGCACATGCATGCACATAAACTCACAGTAACCATAAAATGCTTGAAGAGCACGAATTCCTCATTGTGTCTAATTCTGCGACGATGTCCCTTTGGGATTCAACCCCTATTCACTCTCAAAGAAGCAAAAAAAAATTCACGATGAAAACCCGGGCCTCGCAATAAATTATCCCATCCTTTAAAAATTTCGAAGGAGACGATGTTGGCAAACACGTCAGCAGAAAGTAGCGCAAATTAGATAAAGGAAACTTGTTCGTCGTGGATTTCGTGAGGACCTTGCAGGGTCGTGTCTTTGGCTAAATTAAAAGGAGCTATTTATTCAGTTGAATGGAGTTTCTCCATTATGTTAACATGCTACTCAGGTAGTGAAGCAGGCCGGAAATTTCATAACTCCATGTAGATTGCTCCTAACGATCCTAGTCGTTAGAGCGATGAAACGAAGGAACGCCCATCAGAATTCTCGCCATTTATTATGTTCGCTTGATTTTTGACAGTCGGTGCATTGCGCATAGAAATGTTATAGGTAGCTATGCTGAAGAGGGATTTAGTCGAATAATTCAGGTCTAGGGCATCCAAATTCAAAGAGAACGGATATTTTTCAATGTGCCTTCTGGTTCATTAATTAATAAACCAGATGGCATTTAGGAAGATATCGGTTTTCTCTGGATGCCCTAAATTGGAATTATTCCACTAAATCCTTATTCCTCCTGATCAATCTGATCCTCAAGAGATTATGGAGTTCAGATTTTGCTATATTTCGTATAATAAAGAATAAAAATTTTCACTTTGTGTCAGAGAAAGTTTATCAATGGAAGGAGCATTATGTATACTACTAACTGAAAAAGAAACACCCAGAAGGAGCTGTTTAAATTTTAATTTTTTTTTGGTAAAACATAAATAGTATAGCAAGGAATAAATTATTGAAATTTGGAAAAAAAGTCGTGAGGGTTTTTTCATGTGAACAATTTTTGTTACTTAAATTTTAATCGTTTTTTGCAATTTCTTCAAATTTCACAACAAACCAACTATTCGGAGAGGTCCAAGGTTGATGTTTAGTTGTTATTCAAATGCCTAGAGCACGTGTTCGCGGAATTTATCGCCAGCTGAATGAATCTGAAAGAGGTCGAATTATTGATCTACGGGAGGTGGGGTTGTCATTTCGAGAAATCACTAACCGTACGAACAGAAATCCAACTACTGTTAAGAGATGTTGTCAAGCGTGGTTTGATAATACCCAAAATCGAAGAAGAATATGCACTGGACGTCGAAGGGGTACAAATGAAGTTCAAGATCGACTTATGGTCATTAGAGATCGATTTTCGACCACTCAATCTTTGGCTGATGAGTGGTTGGGAGAACAAGGCAATCGTGTAACTGTACGAACGGTTCATCACCGGATGAGGTCTTTTGAGCTTCAGCGTTATCGACCCCATCTTGTGTATCCTCTGACGGTTGAGCATCACCGGCAACGATTACAGTGGTGCAGAGAACTTCAACATTGGAATGTGGAGTGGCATCAGGTCATCTTTTCTGATGAATCTCGATTCTCCTTAGGTGCACATGATGGCCGAAGAAGGGTAAGACGACGTCGAGGAGAAAGACGTGAACCTCAGTTTGATGTTGAGAGTCATGTACACCGGACAGTAGGCGTTATGGTATGGGGTGCTATTGCACATGCAGCAATAGCATTTAGTCTTTATTTGGGATAACATGACAGCGCTGCGTTTTCTTCGAGAAATAGTGGAGCCATATGTTCTTCCTTACCTCAACCGGCTCGAAAATCCAATATTTCAGCCCGACCTCATATTGCCAGAGTAAGTAAACTTTTTCGAAGCGATCCATCTGAATATTTTGGCGTGGCGGCCCAGATCCACTAATCTTTCGTCCATAGAGCATGTTTTGGACATGTTGCCCAGCCTCCACGGGCTTTCTCGGCTCTAAGACATAAAGTACAGGTAGCTTGGGATAGTATCACTCAAGAAGAAATAGTCCATCTCAGTATATCAATACCGAGACGTGTTGAGGAGTGTATAGATAATAGCGGTGGACATGTACATTACTAACAAATTTATTGAAATAAAATTGAACACCCTTTGTTTTGTTCTCCAACTTTCGATCAGTTACTCCTTGCTTTACTATCTATGTTTCACCAATAGAATTCAAAATTTAAACAACTTCTTCTCGGTGGTGCAGATTCCTTGTCAGTCAGTACAATATAAACCATATAGCTTCCGACAATCAGTTATTGAAACGTTTTCATTTGAACCTAATTCATTCACGAGTAATTTCATTCAAATGACCCGATAATCATTAAGGAGTAAGGAAATTCATGCAAATTAATGAGCATCTATTATTACTGTTTAGTCTAGACGCGATTTTATCAAAGGACTGTCACATTGAATCGTGCCTAATTTCCAGATTCAAATCAGAAGTTCAAGCATTCTGACACGTAGGTACATAGGTAGACATGCTAATCAATATACACGATTAACTAAAAATTGCCGTTATTAGACAAAAAAAATTGTGTGATTTCGCCTATTATTCGTGATTAATGTTTGAATGTCAATTTTGATCACACTGTGTAATCCAGAATTCAATTATTTCCTCGTTCAGAAGTAGCCGCCAAAATGTCTACTCGAAAAAACTCTGTCTGTATTGGTGGCGCAACTGGTTTCTTCATTAATTACCAATTGAAAACTCTTTTTTTCATTTATCCCCATTTTCTCGTGAATGGTACTTGTGAGTTATGAGTGATCTGAAGATGTACTTTTTACATATATCTTAGACTGTTCAACTATTTACCAAAAAAAGTTAGAGATATTTTGGACTCCAAAGTTTTCGGAATATCAATTTTTCATTCAGTATGGATTGTGAACCTTACTCTATAAGAGAGTTCAAGGAAGACTGCATTGTGAAGTATATTTAGAATTTTTTGTTTTTTTTTATTTTCTTTTAAATTTTCAATTGTTGATCTATTTTGTTATTTTTAAAAATTCTTAAAATAAATGAGTGTTATTATTATTATTATTATAAAACACGCTGAAAGGGTCTAACACACACTAATCCACATGGATTCAAAACAATAGATCAAAATCACGGCGCACCATCTGTAGATACAATTAAAACACTTACGATGAGCATCTTCCGAACAGAGAAAGGCTATCACAAATGAAGAGTGCGATGGAAATTTTCTTTCTCGAAACGAACGACAATTGGCAATTGATGCTTTCCGGTCTGAATCTGACATTTTTCTCAATCCGCTCTTAGTCCATAATAGGGAATAGAAGTAGCTAATGGATGTGCAAACATTTCCTCAGTGAGCAATACACAAAGGGGTTTATGATACCAGAGGAGATAAACACGAAAATTGATAGGTTCTCGAGTGAAACGTTCATATCGCCCATCTTTCCAATTTCGTCTCTGTTCTCGGAAATTCGGTATTTTATGATTGTTCAGAAAAGTTTCTCGAGGATTGTGGAATAATTACCCTCACAGGTCTAGGTTTATTATTTTCGACGACGAAACTCCAGAATCGATTATGGTTCAGGATTTTATGTCCCTGAATTGTACAGGGTCAGAGTGTTCCACCATTGACGCGATGCTTTATCGTAATAGAGCATCGCGTAATTAATAATTTAGCGTAATTTTCTTATT
This sequence comes from Harmonia axyridis, assembly GCF_914767665.1. Classification (NCBI taxonomy): domain Eukaryota; kingdom Metazoa; phylum Arthropoda; class Insecta; order Coleoptera; family Coccinellidae; genus Harmonia; species Harmonia axyridis. Next base: position 76,231,351 of record NC_059501.1, read on the forward strand.
TTTGGGACACTGTATCATAAAGCTACAAATGAAATACGAATGTCCTCCTTGGTGATGCCCGATATGCTTCAATTTGTATTTTGAATAGTCCTCTCGAAATCATTACAGATACATTCTCAAATTATTTAGAAATATGTACACAGATGTACCAAAAAAATGTAAATATATGTTCTTTTTATGAAATACCCCGTTTTTTATTGTTCGAAGTTTTATATGCCGAAAACTTAACGTTTTAGAGATATTTAGATTTTTCATTAATTTAAAAACCTAATAACTTGGAAATTCATTTAAATGATATTCTAAAAGAAAGAAGATTGACTTTTTGATAATCATTGAGGACTCTATTGGGTTTTGGCGAATCTTTTTCGAGCCAAGTTAAGAGGTGCGCCCTCTCCCAGGGGTTTGGTGTTTCGTCCCAAGATCGCTGGTGGATTCTTCAGTTAAGCAATCCACCTATCTCTACCTAAGACACACCCTCTCGCACCATCGTGGAGAAGTGACTCTGTTACAACGCTTGGACCCCTATAAATCCGCCGGGCCCAAAGTATGTGTGGTGCGAAAACCCATAGCGCCATCTGTGAGTGGATAGAGTCACTACAGGGTGTTCAAAACGAGACATTGATGACTTACAAAAACGTTAATATCGTTGTCGACGAAGAATTTTAAATGAGGAAAAACCGCAATTTATAACTGCGTTGAGTACTCTGTAACTTTCGGAAAACAATCTCAACAAAAAATTAAGTATAATCATAAAATGTAAAATTCAATTATCTAAACATCGAATTTTAGTTTCTTTATGTGTTTTCCGGAAGTCACAGACTACTGTGGAAGAAGTGGAAGAACACTTATCGCTCGTCAACCTTGTTCATTCATTTTATTTTATTGTGAAACACTCTTTTTTTTGTATTCGTTGAATAAAGGTTATTATTATTATCATTACTCCACACAGTGAGGAATTGTGGTTTTTCCTCATTTGAGGAAATACATTTTTGGTCCAAACCGCAAACAGTTTTATAATACTAAGTATTTGCAGAATCGAAAAAGAAAATTTCGAAAGAAGATTTTTCTGCCGTTATATTCAAAAATATGTGTCCTCAACGCCACCATTTCTTTCATAAGAATCCCATCTCATGGACCGTTGAGATTTTACCCAAGGTATAGCATATTGCTGAAATTGTCATCAAAAAAGCTATCTAATAATGCAATAATATACTGGGTGTGCCATTCGAAATAAGGAAGTAGTAGTTTGTTTCTCAGGAAGATCATTGTCTCAAACCTCAATATGCAAATTTTCAGCTCAAAATTATGATTAGTTTTCCATAAACGTCTAATAGGCCATCCCGATGAATCACCCTGTATAATCTTAGTATTTCACTTGGAACATTTCTATTATGATGCTATTCATTATTCCCTTACAAATTTATTCCCAGAGCTCAAAATATCCCAGGAAAAAAATTAACTCATATCAGTCAGTGGAAAGTGGAAGGTATTCTTGTTTGTTTTGAGATGGATGGAAATTGAGTGTCATTTACTTGTAAACCTCTAAAAATTGTACAATTTACCTACCTCTGCAATATCAGACTTGATACCTGAAACATCGGAACCTTTTTATAACAAACCATACATTACCTTCAACGAATTACATAACCGAAATAATAAACGTACTGACAATTAATATTGTCTATTAGTACTTAGGAATATTCTCTTTAGAATTCTGACGGTCGACATTCAAAGTTTATTTTTCATTTGATTCCTTTAACAATGATTTCTTCGAATACTTATTTCAGCTGCTTGGAGAATAATTGGCCATCAGTGGAAAATTTTTGTATGAGTAACACTCCTTCGGTTTTCTATGAGAAAAATTTCAGTTAATTTGGAGCCTTGAGTGCTTCGCTATTTGTTTGTTATGGCCACTATATATCAAAAAGACATGCCAAAGACTCTTTTCATTTCCTTCCTTTAGCAATATTCTCTACTGCAATACTGGGGTACTCAATGTCGTTAATAGCCATCCTAATGATGCTATCTCGAACATAATTGCCAATGATTTTAATGGCCGTAACGATAACATCCTAATCCCATCTTCTTCAGGAAATAATTGTGTTGATTGCTTCTTACCACATTTCCTGAAATTTATAGATGTTTTCTGAACTTTACAGACTTCTTGACTCAAATTGGGCTATTCACATAAGGTCTTTTACTTTTTGTCGATTATGATGTTCAAAGCGCCAATATTGATGAAATAATGTTTTGAGCTGGAATTTTCTCCCTCATCGTCTTTTCATTCATTCTTAACAGGAATCACCAATCCAGGACAAAACTGGAAAATAACAAGGGGTTTATAAATTACGGCAGTATTCAGGATAATTGATTTCAAATAAGTTCATGCTAGCTCAAGTTGGCATCTATTTGAATCGTTATTTTTTTTCATTGAATCTTGTAGGTTTTAAAAACATCCTTTTCTCAGGGCCGTCGTAAGCCATACTGCCGCCCTAAGCAGATACCCAATTTGCAGCCCAAACAGATTTCAGATTCTTCTGTTGAGTTTCAACTTCATAAAACGTTCGAATTTTTTCAATATAGTTAAATAAAACAACGAGATGATGCGGATGAACCATTATTTTCGATTGCAAAAATTCTCGATGCGAAGATGTTTACATTTGTGGGTTCGATGAAAAAAGTAATTTGTGAAATTTGTTGAAATTAAAAAAATATATTCAATTAATTCTTCCAGAAATTAAAATTTCTCGGAAAATGTATATAATGCCGCCCTCTATTATTTGACGTCTTTCTAGTGCCGGCCTTGGGTTTCCGGTTTGAGGTTCTTCTGTTAAGTTTCAAATTTATAATGCTGAACATTTCGTTTCTTTTTATTTAAAATTGTCGAGTAAAACAATCGGATGGTGCAGATGAACCATTATTTGAAGTTAGAGTGCGCTCACGCCCAATACTAGCTAATTTTGTAAATGAAAAATATCTGAAGAAAAATGAGTTGGAAATGGTGAAATAGAATAGTTTCTCATATATTTTCCATTATATTCTGAGAATCAACTTTCTGATTGGGGAATTTGAAAGAATATAATCCAGAACCGCCCCAAATGGCAATAAAATTCGGCAACGTTTCGCAAAACGAACTCCGGCAAGCCTGATGAGATGCATGTATTTTTTAGCGTCGATAACGCGTAAACATCACTATGAGAGGATTACGCAACATCTGGATATTTATGAGTATAATGCATAATGCACCTTTGATGGTTTTTGTCGCATTGTAAACTATTTTTGAGCATGAAGTGATAATTTCGAAATTAATCAAATTATGTAATGCTACTGTTATAGTGTCCCGTCTGATGAGGAGCGACAAATGTGGGCATCAAAACAAATGCATCAGTTACAAGGCTTTTTCCGTTCCTCTTATTAATGTTCTAAGTTCATTATAATATGATCAAAAATTACAGTAGTGTAATAATTAGTAGCTTATCGTTTCAGCTAAAAGTTTGGATCTAACCTAACCTTACCTTACACTTCTCGATCCAGAATTAATTCTATGTTCCGAAATTTTGACACGCGTCTTTCGAAGCGTGGCACTAACGAGAAAAAAGTGGTATGGCATTGGCAGTGCCATTTGTGCGCCAGTACTTTTACTTATTAAGTGGGTAGTACAGAGATAAGTTAAACCTTGGTTGAATTAACTAATTTTTCAGTTAATTCTGATTCCTTCATAATGAATCCATCGAAAATTAAGATATCAATACTCAAACTAATTGATGTTTCAGTAGTGTAATAATTAACGCCTTGTCGATTCAGTAAAAAGCTTCGATCAGGCCCAAATTAAAACTGCATAATGAAGGAAATTCACTATAATTCTTCGAGTCGATGTTATTAATCAAGTCAAGAATATTCCGAACATCTACTAGTCGGATTATCCAATACCAACCTCGTTATCGAAGGAATCGATCAGAATTCAATTTACTCTTTACGATTCGTTAATAACTGTCATCAGTTTTTGAGTAATTCCATAGCAGGGCGCACGTTTCTTTCTACAGCTTCAAGTAATTCGATCGCTAAACACCAGCCATCATGTTTAAAAACAGTTATTACCATCATTTTTCTGCCATGTCGTGAATAAATATTGTATCGTTCTGCGGTATTTTATACTATTTTGTGGGCACGACTGTGTCGGACACATGAATTTATTCTTTGTTTTTCGAAACGAATGTTGCGTTATTTGGTTGGTTGAATATCAAAACGCTATGAAGAAACACGAAACGATGACAACCGCATTTTGTAGTTTAATCAGCTATTGGTGAAAAATCGTACAAAATTGTGAAGCATTTGAATCTTTCACTAGTCCTTTCATGAGCAAATATTTTTCTGAACAAAGATTAAGTTAGGCATTAAGTGAAAAAATTTTATCGTTTTAATTTTTATAAATATGTAATGATCATGAAAAAAATTAAGACTAAAGCACTATCATGAAGTCAGGAGTATTTGAGTTCTTATTCATTCATGCTCTCGACTTACACCACTGCTCTCTGTATGTTTCACTTATTTTAATCCATTATAATAATTATGTGGGATCCAAATTCTTAACACCCAACTGAATGATACGCTACCGACTTTACGAGACGAAAACTACGCGATCGATCCTAAAACGGAGGACCATGCAGTTCTTATCGATATAGGGAGACGTAAGGGGAAGAGGTACTTGAGACTTAATACTGAGACTGGAGCACGATACAAGGGGACGAAGGTAGTATTCGACGTTACAGATACATACGAAAGAGGTTAAGGAATTCGACGTTAGAGAATAGACGGACATAGTTAGAATTCGACGTGATAGACGCATATGATTCGACGTGAAATATATTAGACGCAGCTAGTTAGATAATTCGACGTTAGATATAGACGGATCTACTCGAATAATCAGACAATAGACGAAAGTTCAGTGGCTGTACATTCAATTGAAGTTGAATTGTACATAGTGTAAATAAACAATAGTTAATTACCGGCGGCCTTTTTATATAAACCCTTAGACAACGATATAAAAACCCTACAATTATACTATCAGATCTGATTATTTTGACTGACTGAGCATTTTTTTTCCTCAGGTTATGTAATATATGTGCATACATTATTTTTCCTATGCTCCTTGTTCTGTAGTTGGGTTTGAACCTGTAGAACATTGTATATATTAAATAAATAAATATATAAAATTAAGTGATTTCCATGTCTTGCAAGCATTTGGACATCATCATAAACAATATTGTTAACGTTCTGGATTATAAATGAGTTTTTATGAAAAAAACTGCGAATTTCAGGGTAAATACGAAGTTTAAATGAAAAAAAAATTAATCTTCTGTTCTCCTTTCAAATATTTCCGACATTTTTTTGTTTGCTGCACATAAAAAAAATTAACACATTCGAATGTATTCCGAGCCTGAAAAATCATCGAAATGTGGTTGTCAATATGTAGAAAAATTCGAAACACTGGAAAACATGTGACACTCCATAAATCAGTTAACATGATTGATATCCGCAAAACAGGACATTCCTGAAAAAAATAATGAAATTTTCAGGATATCATTCACCGCCACACATTTGATGCAAATTATGATGTATATCCGATTTGAATAATGTTACATAGGAATTAACCATAAATGCAATAGTCGACACATTTTGTACTGTTTAATTGACGGAATTGAAGATATTTATAACCCATATGGGATTCATCGACAGCCAATATCCGTTATAATTAAATCACTGACGTTTTGTGAAATATGTGGAATTCAGAGACGCAATAGTATGTTATAAATCTGGTTATGTGAACAAATTGCACATGCTTTTTATATAGTGGGATGTGACGTTTTATTGGTGACGTCAAACACCAGATTACTTTCTCTAATTATGTGGCCAAACATTCTGCAGTACTTTGTAGAACAAAATCGTGAGGAAATATCTCAGTTTCAAACAGATTTCATGGTTATAAGTATTTACTTGTTTTATTTTTGTACTCTGAACTCTTTGTCATGGATTTATCTATTATCTGATACAGAAAACAGTCCTATCAACCAACATTTTTCAATCACAAAAAGATATTTCTTGAAATATTCGAATGATTCCAATAAAATTCAGTGAGTTATATCTGATTATCCAAAGAGTAATTACCCAATATTTCCATGGCCACAAAATAGATAAAGTGAAGATTCTTCATGTGATCATCATTCCAAGCTCGATGGCAAATTTTCAAGCTTATCTCATCAAAACCATTGAAAATACAAGAAGAATGTTAGTTAGTAGTTAGATGAAAATTGGGAGTACAAAAACTTTTCTGACAGTTTTGTGATTAGTTGACTCAGTTCAGTTCAAGTGCGCGTCCATAATGTTTTGTCCATTATGGACGCGCACTTGAGCTGGACAGAGAGAAACAAAGAGGAAATACGCTCTATTCTACAGTTTTTCTGCCAGCCAGGCGGCTGAAAATGTAAAAAGTGTTCATGGTCTTGACATTGTAAGAGCGTTTCCGTTCTAGTGCCTATCGCACTTGAAAGCCAATTGTCGAAAATATCGATAAAATCATAGACTTTGTCGAGTCCGACCGTCATGTAAGCACCGTTTCGAGTGCCTAGGACCTGAAGATTGCACAAACAATCATTTGAAACCATTTGCTTGAGTCTGTTCTAAAGGAGAAGCTATGGGTACCATACGAATAAACGCAATAAAACCTCATAGACCTAATTTCGACAGAATCCACCCATTATTGATGCGGTTGGCTACTGATGACGAAAAGTGGATCACGACAACGTCAAGCGAAAACGGCCGAAGTCGAAAGGAAGTAAGCTAGGCCAAGCTAGGATTGACAGCCGAGAAGGCAAACCCAGAAGTGGCCAGCTTTGGCCAATAGAAGAGAAATTGTGTTTCATCAGGAGAACGCCAGGCCACACAGTGATTCGCCAGAAGCTCCGGGAGCATAAGGTTCTTATGCATCCATCTTATATTCCGGATCTGGCACTAAGTGATTAGGTACCATCTGTTCTTGTCCATGACGAAAAATTGTGCTGGTGAAAATATCGCTTCAACAGAGGCTTGTGAATATCGATTGTTTCAATTTTCTGCCAATAGGGACGAGGACTTCTATGAGAGAGGCATCATGATATTACCTTCAAAATGGCAACAAGTTATCGAACAAGAAGGCATATATTTGACCGCAATCGAATCATTCATTCTATGGTGATGGACTAGTTTTCATTTTTTTGTTAAGGATTAATTCTAAAAATTTGAGTAAAATGAAACAAAAATGTGGAAGAATCATCGAAATATCTCTAGAAATGAAAAAGTTATGGGACTTTGAAGTTGCGCTTGGAAGAATGATTTCATAGTACGTGTAAGTGTCGTGACGTCATACTCTAGACGACTGGTATTCGCAGAGTGCTTACGAATTCGTTGGTGTACAATCACTTGTGCCGTTCGTGTCGTGTTTTGTTCGTTACACGATGGCTGAAATAACTTACTATATACATACATATAAATTACTTTTTCCTCTTTTTATTTTTTACTCCTCACATAAATATGTTTTGCCATTGATAGACTTCAACAACCAGTACTCAACTACAAACTGTTTATGAAACGTTTTCTAAATAAATCATCGTTATAAGTTGAACCATGATGAAGCAAACTCAAAAGTAGATACTTACTTGAAAAGTTTAACTCCTTTTATTTATGCACTGACATAAGATGGATTTGAAGAAAAAAAAACTCCATCACTGCGAATATATCTATTTTAGGCAAATTGTCACTTTGTTCTTTCACGAAACCTTCTTCCATTATGGTGACATAAAAACAAAACTCGAGTTAAAACTACACTGTACAACTACAAACAGCGCGAGAGCCTTGGCGCGGCTAAGTATTTAAATGTAATTTAGGGTGTAGCGATCACAGGCAAGAGCCGTGACGTCACAGACCACAGACTTTCCGCGCTAAAATACGTAAATTTAAATAATCTATTTCTCAGTCATTTATTGATGGATTTTCAAAATTTTTTCACTGATTTATCAGTTTTGCTCCATATTTTAATTCTATCGTGTCAAATATAGTATTATCAACATCACTAAACAAGTCCATTGAAGCCTTGATTGTATTTCATGCAAAAATAATGGATTTCTTGTTACTACACCTTAAACATCTATGATTAGAGATTCAATCGGGTTGAGACTCTACGTAAATATCTATTTGGAGCTCCTTGCAAAATTTTTATCATAGTTGCGACGACAGAACCATAAAATATTCGAGCAAAATATCGAAAGAATGAGAAAGGCACTCAGGTGAGGTTGATAGTTTTCAGTCATTCATGCGCAAATCGCATTCTTGGAGACCAAAATATATAATTATTTTCAGATATGTAATCTCCGTGAGTGCAACTGGTGGATAAAGGAATAAAGCACTTTGAAGCTCCTGACACCACTTCAGTAGTTTTCTCATTTTTTATATAAATTGATGATTTCGTATAAATAGATAAAACTAATTCAAGTCGTTTCTTACTTCGAATGAAATAAATAGCCACTATCAGAATAAGTACAACGGCAATATCGTAAAGGGTAGATAACACAAACTTTTGAAATTGCCCGGTTTTTAGTACATTTCCAACATGGATACAGCTGCCATCTCAGATTCTCCATCCGTGACGTCATGCTATTGCTAAAATAAATATACTTTATACTGCATTAAGGAATACTCAGTCTGAGACAAAATTTTCCCAATTTCCTTCCAACCGTCTGACAGGAAGTAACACTGAAAAAGTTATTAAATCAAATCGAAGGCGTCTCTGAAATGGGATATAAATACGATTTTCATGAAAACGTCTCTTTCGTGACAGCAAAAGTGATTACGCAAGCGTTTTTCTGGTAATCGTTGAAGCCATTGATGTATTCTTCTGAACGGAATATATTCCGCTCGCAGTCTGTCTAGAGTTATATTTGCAATTCGGATTTCGTGCCTGCTGAGCTTCGTTCGTCTACGGAGAACAAGGACTGAAAATAAAATAATTTTTTTTATTTCAATTTGAAGTTGTTGAATTGAGTAACGAAGTTTGTAGAAAAAACTTATTTTGACGGAACGGTAATGAGGAGCTCATTAATTTGTCCTTTATACAGAGAGAGAGAGGAACGGAAAATAGGAGAAAGAGAGGGAAGGATGCAGAGAATATAATGACCTTCTGGTTTGTTGAGTGCAATAGCAATATTGAAACACCTCCGTCAAGTATGAACCCATTTTATAATTCAAAATGAACCAACGGTTATTGGAGTCACTATCAAACTAAAGATTGAATTCAAATTTCTGAAATAATTATTATCTGAAAATATGAATTTAAAAATTGAAAAGCGAATAAAAAAATAAAATAAGTTAGGTTGTTACCTCTGCGACCAATAGCAGTATTGACATTTCATATTTCGGTTGGTAGATTTACGGCCGGTTTCTGAAAGGCCAATTAACGTAAAATTCAACTCAACAACTGTCAAATCTATGGTGAACCGTCATTTGGGTTGTTGAAAGTAAGGTTACTGAAGAAATTCGAACTCTTACGGGTATAAGACAGGGAGATTTACTAAGCTCCTTACTCTTCAATATCATAATGGATCAAATAATACATCGCTTCAAGAATTCTGGAATGAGATATTGACCAAACACAAGGGCTATAAAGATCATTTGCTACGCCGATGATGCGGTGATCTTGGATGAATGAGAGGATGACCTACATAGACTGTTATATTCATTCTTCCTAGAAGCATCCAAATTCAACATGCAAATATCGACCACAAAAACAAAATCAATGGTCACAAGCAAAAACCAGAACGCTGCAAACTTGTCATTGCAGACCAACCTATAAAACAAGTTATGTTATTCAGTTATCCTGGCGTGGAGATATCCTCGGACCAAGATAGAACACACGAGGTTCGTAAACAGGCAGATAAAGCATGCAGGATTGCCGGTGCACTTCGCGACGTCATATTCAACAACAAACATATGTGTAAACATTCGAAAGCCAGGATCTACAAAACTTATGTTCTACCCATCATGACGTACGGCATAGAAACTTGAGCTGATAACAAGAGAACAAAGACCATGAAAAGAAATGAAGATACTGAGAACCATATCTTGATACACGCTGAGAGATAGGAAGAGGAACACTGCCATCCGAGAGGAATGCCAGACTCAGGATATAGTTGAATGGGGAAGAAAACGACGAAGATATCGAAACGACCACGTCAGCAGAATGGACGCAGGCAGAATTGCTAGGATAGCCCGAAACGGAATCCCAGATACCAGAAGACCAGTCGGCAGACCCCCTAAGCGCTGGAAAGACTCCTGGATATATACATCCTCTGAGGACTAAAGTGGAATATACAAGCCCTAGGCTTAAATTAAGAAGAAGAAGAATAAATTAAGGTTAACTCCTTTCATTTGAACATTCTGCCAGTTAACACATTGGTCAAATATTATACGTAAATTGTACGTCATTTTGGGTTTTTGAAACGCTTTTCAATTTTTCTTTTCAAGTTAAAAGCTCCAGATAACATAGGTTAGTTAATTTTTCACTATACAACATTTCAGAAACCCAAATGGATTTGACATCGATGTTAAGTTGAATGTTGTATTAGTTGAACAAAGATTTGATCAGTCTTTCAGAAACCGGGGGTTAGTAATTTTTCTTCTTCTTCTAACTTCCAGGTTAGGCCCAAGGCCATCCCAGGTCGATGTCATCACTTCATCTCTTTCTAGGACGGCCAACACTTCGCCTTCCACTTGGTGACTTATCTCGTGTAATTCTTACCAGTCCGTCATTCGTCCAATGTGGTGGTTCTATTGCACTTTCCATCCTTTTACCCACTCGTTAAAATTCTCTGTTTTACATGCTCTTCTGATGATTTCACTCCGTTCTCTATCTCTCAACGTTTTGCCTTTTATTCGTCTCAGAACCTGCTTCTCTGTAGTGTCCAAAAGTTGTCTAGTTTTGGATGTGTCTGTTCTCGTCTCGGCGGTGTATGTCATGATTGGTCTGATGGTCGTCTTGTAAATGGGTGTCTTTGTTTTCATTCGGAGTTTTCTGTTATTCCGGATCGTGTTGTTCAAACATCCTGCCACTTTATTAATTAGTAATTTTATCAATCGATAGAATGCTGAAGAGGCTTAAGAGTGTTTTAAATTTACTACTTCACTAACGTAAAGTCAGAAACATGCGACACTTGTACCTTCAGGCGCCAATTGAAGACTATGGAATTACGTATATCTCAGAATATTTATTAAATATTGTTCAATATAAAGAGCGCTCATAAGCGACTTTACGTCAGTGCAGATGCTTCACTCATTTTTTTTTCGTTTTTGAAGACGCTATTGACTACAGTTCGCCCTTAACTTCCAGAGATCCAATGAACTCTTCAAACTTCAAGGATGTTATTTCTTCACTTCTACAAGCATTTTTTTGTTGGCTAGCGAATGCAAGACATTCCTCCACCAGGTGATCCGGAGTTTCTTTTTCGTCTCCCCCAGAATCTGCACTCCTCGTCTACTAGTAGGCTCATTTTCATGAGGTGCTTACTGGGGCTGCAATGACCTGTATGAAATCATTGAAATACAGCGAAGATGATAGCAGTTGCTTAGACACATATACTTATTGGATCACGCAGTACAAAGTTTCCAAGAAACTTTTTGGAATGAGAAATCCCGCCAGAGTGTTTCTCTTTCAATTTTTTCTATCTCCTGAAACTCTTTCTTGTTGGAACATTTATCTATACCACTATGGGAAAATAAAGAGTGGTTTGTGCTTTCTTGCCAATGTATCAGCCTATTATTTTCCTTTAATTACAGAGTAATTGAGAACCCAGACCAAACAGAGCTTGTTATTCTTGCCAATTAAATCGAGTTGCCTTCGGCACTCTAATAGCATCTTAGAATCAATGATATCTGAGCTCAATGCTCTGATTGCAGCCTGACTGTCAGAATGTATGGATATATCACATTTCTAATAGATTCTTACTAGATTCATTTCAAAATATCTTTAAATTGTAAGTATATCTGCCTCAAAGACACTTTGGATAGCGGCCCGTCAATCTATGTATAGTATAACCAAAGTCACTTGAACTAGTCTATAAAAACGCTTGGCCAGATGTCCCTTTGAAGTGGATACCGCGATCCGCTTAATACCGGGGTTTATTTGAAAGTATTGTTAGGCAATAAAGGAATTTCTGGAAACGTGGACAACCCTTTTTATAATCGAAATATCTTGGCTTTCTCCAAGTGACTTCGGAAACACTATACTATTTGATGATATTCTTTTTGAGAGTAGGGATTATGGACTTTCTTTTTCAATCTGCAATTTCAAATTTTTTTGATCAACTAAGCACGAAATTTGAATTGTATTTTAATACCTTCTACCAGAATTTCAACTCGGTCTTTATGGTCTTCAAAATTATCCCAAATTTTTCCATATTTTTCTTAAATTTGTAAGTTTTCATCCAAATGCACCAATTCCTCTGGATATATATTTTTTTTTAAATTATAAGTATTGAAAGAATTTAAACAGCTATATTTACGAAACACAAGTAGGATTTTTGCAATAATGACCTCTATCGCACCTCTCAAGAAACACTTGAAAAAATTTCAAGTTTTTATGTCTTTCCTATAGGGAGTTATCGTGTTTACGGGAGGCCAAAAAAGAAAAAAACGAATTTGAGGACGAATTCATCATGAATGAGGCATATTCCATCGTTCAAGATAATATCCAAAACATTACAACATTGTTACAAAATTATAGGAAATAGTTTCGAAAACATATTCCATTGAAAATTGGATCTGGACGTTGGTCCAGAAATACAAATCATATTTGACATACAATTCACATGAGAAATATGATTTGATATGTACGTTCACATCAAGCGATAAATTAAATGTAGAGCCATTAAAGTTTAATAATTTAATATTTGCTATATTATATAGAATCTCGAAATTAACATATATTCTATCCAATGAATGCAGACGTAGAATGTACTGATCCCTATCATGAATTCAAATACACGCCAAAATGTAAATTTGTCCTCAACAGATCCATGCCTGAAGCAATCTTCCCTATTCTCGACAGAAAATCTGCTCTCGTCATATATGGCTGAACCTTAATTTACAGAGTGCTTTTTGTGCAAAAGCCTCAAAACTAAACTATTAATACATTGTAGATCCCTCTTGCCGAAATCAAGATAATGATTTAATAGTTAGACATTGCCACATTAATCGAAGTTTATGAAAAACGAATTTATTCAAAAATATATTTACCCGGGAAAATTGAGATCAATTTCTATTGTTTATTGATGGGAGCTTGAGTTACATTTGTAGGATTTCACATATGCCTACTTATGCGTTTCGTCCCTGGCACAGCCTCCGGACTCATCAGTGTGACTTTGGTATATTTGTGTGTGACGTGTCACAGACGCTTGGGGAATTTATTATTATCGGGAGCCGCCGGGACTCGAAACCGGGACCTTGTTGCATCTCGGTGAGTGAGAACACAGTCTTAGCCTCTAGGTCACTGAGTGCTGTGTTTATTATTGTTGCTATGTGGGCTTTATGAGAAGCCGCCACACATTATATTGTACCTTGGTTTGCAGAGTAGGATATGTGTTAACTTTCAGAAATATTCACGTGAGTAAAAAGCGTTATGCCCCAGGTGACCTTTTGTCTTTTTCATTTTATCTGTCTATTTTATATACGATTGTGTGTACCATTATCGAAAATCAAGAAGCAAGAATATTGCAGGACCAGTTGAATAAAAATGCTTTCATAATGCACAGACTCTTGCTTAATTTTCTCCGCGTAAACCAGCATAATTGCACCGTTAGGTGGTCACATGAGTTTGGCTGGGCTTACCGAATATCGCTTCATCTCATTTAAATCATCCCATTAGGTGAAATTAATACATAAAAAAATGAAGTACATGAAACTGAAAGTGCCATGAACTGGTTGAATAGGTACCATTCGCCATATGAATAATTTCGCATGAAGGAAGGAACATTCAAAGATATATAAAACAAAATGATATAAAGTTTAAAAAACAATTATAAAACTTTCATTAACATTTAAAGGAAAAAACTTCCGGAATTGAAATTTCTATATTTATGTTATAACATTATATCGGAGAAAACACAATGAAGGGTAAGATATTCTCTGATATTCAACACGACTAAATACCATTAGCACAAAATATTAAAACTGTATATCAAATATACACAGTGATATTTTCCGCTAAAACCTAAATTCATTTTTGAGTAGAGATCTTAAATTTTTCCTTTGAAACCATGGTAGTAGTATAGTAACATAATAATCGTGTTGAATATCATCAAAATATTGTTCGATATCGAAAATATAGCAGGACATCATCGCATCAAGTTTTCGTGAATAATCCAGAATATTTTGAACCAATATCCTAAGATCACATTTGAACCTCTTATTACCATTCAGTTTGAGATCCTCTATCATATGAACCGTTGTCCTCATATTAAGTCACCAGTCAACCTGTATAACTATCAAAAATTTTCAGAACCCAATGCTTTTGTCTAAAGTTTCAGATGACACTGATATCTAGGTACAATAGATCCATAGTTTCTCTGGTAATGAACACTTGAATATGTTTTAAGGCTGAAAATGTTTCTCGATATCTGAAACTAATTAGGGAATAAGGGAAAATTTACTCTGTGAAGAGAAAACTTAACTGGTCTAAAATCCGTTAATCTGTTAATCCTCATTTTCAGATTTACCCACAGCTTACTCATAAAGTAACACGCATATTTGAATTTAATGTAGATAAAAATAAGAGTAGAATTATCATCCATTTAAAACACGATCACGAACCTTCCTGACTAATTCGCTTGAGATAATAAAAGCAGAATCTTATCTCTGTAAAACCATCGAAAAGACTATACTCATTTCCATAAATCTTTCTTTTCTTTTCTTAGGAGGGACTAAATAATGAAATGTTCATATTTCCATTTAAGTAACAACGGAATTTGATGTGAGAGCTATGGAAAATGATGAAGTGAAGTACCGAGAATATCCCTAAAATATAACAATCTTAAAAAAATACAAGTATTACAATACATTTTACATGTACCTTCTTGGATCAATATGAATTATATCAGTAAGTCTGCCATGTATTTTAGGTTAGGCCAGTCTATGAAACTTAAATGCAAGTTTTCAGTTTGGATTCGGAGCTACCTCTCTGATCGCTGCATATTCGTGCAAAACGACGACTTTGTGTCCAAGCAATAGTTCAATAAGTTAGGCGTCCCCCAGGGTTCAGTCCTTGGACCACTACTTTTTATATTGTTGGTCAACGATTTGCCAGGGTGGCACTTTCATATCGACCATCTAATCTCGTTGGGATTTACTACGGCATGGTCAATTGTCACCTCAGCTATGGAGTCATATTGTGGGGTGCGTCCTCTGGAAGTAGTCGTGCTTTCATCGCCCAAAAAAATAACATTTGCCTGATTTTCGGCTTAAAACCTCAAGAGTTCTGTAGATCAACATTTAGGAACTCCAAAATGTTTGTCACTTCCTTGTGACACAACATATTGAACTGTCTTATGCATGTGAAATCTAAACTGTACAAGTTGATGAAATGTTCTGACTTTCATCACTACCAGACTCGACATGATGATATTTTATGCATACCAGGACACAATACTAGTAAACATGAAACATCTCCACTTTTGCCGGTATTCATTTGTTCAGTCATTTACCTAGCGGATTGAAATCGTTAGATGATATAACATTCAAGAAGAAGATTAAGTTAATATTAATTGAGAAATGCTTTTATAGTAGTATTGAGGAATTTTTATCTCATTCTTTCAGTTAGTTGTTCATTTTCGTAATTTTTATATTTATTGAATTATTTTATTTTAAATTTTTTAATAATGTGCTTTTTACTTTGATTGTAATTATTCTTATGTTGACATGTCCTTTACATTATAATATGTCTTAAGGGATGAATAAAGATTGATTTGATTTGAATTGCTTATATGAACTGAAAAAACTCTGGGGTTTCTTCAATATTTCCTGTTTTCTTCTGTATCAGACAATTTTAATTGTTCTTTCGATGGATAGGTATAATAATTTTTGTTATCATTGAATATTTAGTTTCTAGACAAATAAACATAGGTATTTCTGAATTAAAGGTTTGCACAATTTTCAAATGATTCATTATTTATATTCAATAACCTTTATAGAGTAAAAACACATCTGAATTCTACAAATTAGGTAATTATCTTGAACCTTCAGCAGTTCGTTAAGCTGAAAAACTTGTCGTTTGCGACAGTGTTTCGTCTAAAAACAGAATCAAGTTTTCGAGGATTATAACAGAAAATTCCAAACGGAATTTTTCCACCCCCTGTTTCACATCACAACATGGCACACGGTATACTTAATTGGAATCGATACCAATACTTCCCAAAACTGCCTTTCTGATCGATGGATTGGAAATTACTGTGAAATCGCTGCTCATACGGAGTTCCCAGAAGGTGGCCCCCATTCCAACTTGATTCGCTGAAGATCCGGCTGTTCACGTTAAAATGCTCGAGGAGCCAACCTGCAGGCGCTCAGCTAGTTATTTATTGCACTTTGAACCTTAACCGTTATCCGAAGAATTTCTACAGGTTTCGAGTGAAAAGTTCTGTATAGATTACTCTACTTGGAAGTTTCGCATTGCATACCTCTTCTGAGTCATCCGGCAAACGAAGAATGTTGTTTTTTTTCTATTTATACTTCTGCGAAAAGTTTTGATTGAAATATTACATATCAAGGGGCAAGTTAAATTAAATACCTGCTTCTTCGACCAAGAAAGCTTCACTACCTTTCGACCTATGATTCTTGGAAATCCTTTAAGAGCAGAATGTGTGTCCTTTTGTTAGCAGTAAACATACTTCATATCATCAAGTATTTGTCAGGGATCCTTCAACAGTCACTACTGTCATCAAAATTCCGCAATATGTTGCTAAAGCAAGTCATTAAAGCAGTCAAACTATAGCTCTATGTACAGGGTGGGCAAATAAGCGAGGTAAGCGGCTATATCTCAGGATCCACTCATCGTAGAGACTTGTGGTAAAAATTTTTACCATTGAAGTGTACAAGAAAACACACTGGAAATTTTTTTGAAGTTCATACCTCTACCGCTAGGGGGCGTAATAGCTATCGTCGAGTAGAAAAATGAATTTCACTCGAAAATGTTTCATATGGAGTTGAAGAAAAAATATCATCACTGTAATCCTTGTAAAATTCTCTATCTTTTTGAATTGTCGCTTTCGATTTTACGACATCAAATAAGGGTAGGTGAAAGGGAGAAATCTGACTGATTGAAGTGCCTGTAACATCAGTTTGGCTCAACATTTTTGAGCAAATTAGGTCTCGTCTGAAAGATAATATCTTGTTGATTGAGGACAAAATATACTAATGTTAAATTTGTTTTTGCTGCTTTTGATAGGGGGCGCTAAGTCATAAGTTCATTGTTTTGTTCATTTTACTTCGAAATTTCAAATGTGATGATAGGATTTTCTTAACAGAAACAGAAATTCCATCAAATTTGCATGAAAAAACCTGCAGGTCGCAATGCGATAGTTTTAGGCGTTCTGAAGTTATGGCCGAAAGAAGATATTCAATGCGTATATGATGATATTAGTGATATGGTCAATGTGTCAGCTATGCGCTGATAATATGAAAACATATTGAAACGTAAATAACTTGAATGGTTGTAGATCTTTTATGTATCCTGCACAGAATTCAGATTTGAGTCAGCTTAGTAATTTATACGTAAATTTCTATATTGAATCCTTCCCTCAATTTGGATGAAAGTATTTCAACAGACTTTTTTGAGAGGTTCAGCTCCCTTATAAGATCGTTCAGATCTTTGTAGAACAACACAAAGTAGTTCAATATGCTTCAATTTCACTGCCCTCATCAAATTGAATTATTTTAACTTCATCAGCCGATGTTTCGACATCCTCTTACAGGAGTTCAGGAAGACTGCTGAAAAAGGCAACTAGTTTCTATTTCAAATGCACCTAATATTACCAACAGACGAATTGCTTATTTGTTTTCCATTTAGCCCACTCTTAGCATCACCCCGGTATCGGGGGAAAGTACCAAGAACCACCCAGTCCAATAAGAAGTTTTCGTCACCCCCCTCCACAAAATAAATCATGGTTCATAGAAATTTAGGTGGTTTTCACTATGGAATATTGTCGTGAGGATGACTTGCACATTTTTAGCAAGCTTTTATGGCAGCCATGTGGTAGACATTATGTTCGTTTTCGAGTATTCTCTTAATTAAATCAACTGAAAACGACATGTCTACGACACTTCAGAGGATTAATAAATTTCCAAGCAGATTAGGTGACCATATCTAAATTATTTACAGAGAACAATAATTCAGACAGTACCACGTAATGATCGTAAAATTCGTTCGAAATATTTAGAAAATAGACTTATGAAATTTGTTTATAGAATGCATAGAGTAATAAACA
This sequence comes from Harmonia axyridis, assembly GCF_914767665.1. Classification (NCBI taxonomy): domain Eukaryota; kingdom Metazoa; phylum Arthropoda; class Insecta; order Coleoptera; family Coccinellidae; genus Harmonia; species Harmonia axyridis. The sequence continues at coordinate 76,249,905 of NC_059501.1, forward strand.
TAGATAGAGGATTATACGCAAGTTTTAGGCTGGTTTTAGAGTCACGCTGACCGTCAGCGCTGAAGCCTACGCGCGTAGCTCTCACCGCGTAGCAACTAGCAACTCGTTTCAGAGTCACGCTGAACGTCGTGAGGTACAGTCATGCCCAACCACAACTTCAATCAAAAAACCAGTATCGATATCGCGATTCATTGTTGCGTTGACTGTCCCCGTCAGCGCGTACGTTTTACGTAACACAGTAACGCTCCCTGAGCTCGGTAGCGCGTCAGCGCGGCGTGGTCAGCGGCGCCGACGGTCAGCGTGACTCTAAAACCAGCCTTAGAGTCACGCTGACCGTCGGCGCTGACAGGCCAATATGTATGATTACTTATGAAGCGTTCTAGAATAACGCTGACGGCTCAGCGCTGAGGAATCGAGCGCGTACGCGCCACGCGTCTGCGCCGCTGACCAGGCCACGCTGACGCGCTACCGAGCTCAGGGAGCGTTACTGTGTTACGTAAAACGTACGCGCTGACGGGGACAGTCAACGCAACAATGAATCGCGATATTGTTACTAGTTTTTTTATTGAAGTTGTGGTTGGGCATGACTGTACCTCACGACGTTCAGCGTGACTCTGAAACGAGTTTCTAGTTGCTACGCGCTGAGCGCTACGCGCGTAGGCTACAGCGCTGACGGTCAGCGTGACTCTAAAACCAGCCTAAAACCAGCCTTACATGTCCCCAATATGGTTAGATTACGTTGTCGGATTGTGATATATTTTCAAATCCACAATTTTACTATATCATTATGAGTGTGTATTATAATGAAATGTGAATGAAATATATTTATTTGAGTGATTCCTGATTGAATATGCAAATTTGCATATTCGGAATTCGATATTTTTCTCGATTATGGAATTCATATGAAGCAGAATATTTATTTTTTTCTGTATCTACCTGCTGCAATCCATGATTTGGAAACTTTTGATCTCCTAGTGTTATCGATTGTTCCACGTTGTTTAGCACGCTTGAAGTCTGTTTTCTGATTTTCTGATATATTTAGGTATTTATTTCAATATATTTTGAGTTAATATGAAACGTTGATTAACATTGGGACATAAGAAGTGCGTTCTTTGTGGAGAAACTCGCGAATTGAGTGAAATATAGTATCACTGATATGTTTTCATTTCCGCACATTTCATGTCAAATTTGATAGTTCATATTAGGTACAAAAAAAATTTGTTTACTGAAAAATACATATGCTTCCTCTATCTATGTTTATTACTCTGAGATAGTGAGGGATAATTCTGTTCTATAATTATGGATAATCAGAGAGATTGATTTCATTTTTATGCATTTTCCCAAAAAAAGACTTTTTGAACTTTCTCCTCACAACTACCTAAAAATTCCAAACAACTGATATCACCTCCAGATTCCTAATTTACCGTATGCACCAAACTCAAAACATAAACATTGAATCTCATACCCAGAAATTCATCTCATTTCCCAATTTCACGTTTCCAAATCCAGCGCTCTTCTCAGCAAACTCACATATCTCCTCGGATATTCCCTTATCGCTGCACGAAATCTTCAAAGTGTAGAACCTTGAAGCCGTAGATAACCCCGAAAAGGGTTGAATAATTTCTCAACTAGGGCGCCGAAGAAAATGCACCTCATTTATTATTAGTGGCACTTTGTAGATCTCGGTGCTGAACCGGAAAATTTTTCATATCGAGAAAAGAATCGGAAGTCGAAAGATTACCCTGCATCTCGAAGTGGACCCATTTCTCACAACACGAGCCGTCTCATAACTCAAGTCTGGAAGCGTTTCGGTATTGAAATTTTATAAATTGGATCCGTGCTGGTCATTTTCGGCGACATTTTTCGCGAAAACTGTGGATTTGTATGAATAATTCAGGAATATAAATGAGGGGGTCTTCTAAATTGGGCATCTGGTTATGATGAATTTTGCATAGAAGGCGATCGAGATTTATTGGAGGCTGTGTTGGTTAGTTGAATTTAATTCATCTCAAAACTCCTCCAACTCCTCGAATTGAAATGTTAGTATTTTTGGATAATTATGCTTCGTTTGGATGAAATCCTCACTGATCTCAATATTGGTCGGATTTTGTTGCAATTCCTCATTTTTTATCTACTAAAGGGTGATTCGTATTCCGCACAGAACCATTATTTTCGAAATGAAATTGCACTATTTGCAAGCGTTGTTCAGACGTGAGTCTATTTATTATGAATTGCCAAACCAAGCTGAGAATAAATCATTTGACAGCTGTTAAATCGATCGCCATCTTGAACAGTAATGCCAACTTAAAGTTATATACCTCGAAAAAAAACACCCGTTACATACTGACCCACAGTTATAATGCTTGGCTGTTTTCCACATACAATGATTAAAACGTCGGATAGCTCAGTAAAATATATAGCAAAAATATTCTGTATATGCCTGCGTTTGAACTGGAGTGATAGTGAAATATTTTATAATGTTTTAAAATATAAATTAAATTTTTCTTCTGTTATATCTCTAATTCCTATACATTCGTGTATTGTTCTACCCAAGACTTCAAAGATGATAGCATTTTACATGCTTTTTAAGTGGATTACCCCGAAGATGATTCAAATAAAAATCGAAACGTCGGCATAATGTCTTTAAATTGATTTCCATAATTGATGAGTTAATATTAATGTGAAAATTGCGGTCAAAAATGATGACTTACCAAATGGGGCATCAGGTTGAAGAAAAACTCGTCTCTGGTACAAATCCCAGCTCTTCACAAGGCCCTTGGTGCGGGTTATCAACTTCAACTTTCCGGTTTCAAAAGCGGTGTAGAGTAAACACTAACAAAATGCGCAAGCGAAAAGACGAAAGCGATGAAACATCCGCTTTAGCATTTATTAGACTTAAAAGTCTTACACGGTGTTTCATGTGTTAGTATCTTGAACATTTTCCAGCAAAGTTGTGGTATGGTATTTCGTGTTCAGTTGATGATGCCCTTATCCCAGAAAACATGAAATGCTTGCAATATCAGTGCTGGTTCCCAACGTTCGGGATCCTATTTTGAAGAAGCTGTAAAAACCTTAAACTGGATTTTCGATTTTGTCTTCATAGATGTGTATTCACGCTTCACAAGACAAACAAACCATATTTTTTGGATGAAGTACAAGCCAAGTCATGACATCGATGAAGACGAAATCTAAGATCCAGTTCCAACTGGAAATGTAAAACAGTAGCCAGAATATTGGGAATCTGCGATCGTATCGCAAGCATCATCAACTGAACACGAAGTACTCTTGCAAAACTTTGCTGGAAAATGTTCAAGATACCGTCTCGTGAAACACATTGCTAAGCCTTTAAGAATATGGCAATTATAAATGATCAAAAGGGAACAGAGTTACCCATATCAACATTGTAGTCGATACTGGCTGAATCCCGCTTTAAAAGATACTCTTACTAGATATTGAGCCATTCAAGAATGCTGTTATTATATTGTTTCGCATTCAAAACTCCAATGGAAATAGAAAAAAAATAAAAATTAAAAATAATAAAAATAAAATATTGTATGAACAAAACAGCTGAGAAACTTTTTCTGCGTAGTCAAGTAACTAGAGTACTAGGGATGTTTAATACTTCTGAGAAATTGAAAAATTTTAGTGATCAATGAAGAATAGCCTTTTTAGCAGTAAAGTAGTGAAAAAATTATTCAAATATGTTCCCTAGTTCAAAGATAATGAAAAAATATATTACTTTTGTAGCTTTTATCGCCATGTTCACTATGAACACTCTGTAACTTGGGAACCAGCGTTGAGTAGAGTTGATTAGCTTTTCTTCATCAAGGGTGTAAAGGTCTACAAAAAAGAATACTCACATTTGAAATTAACTGGTAACCATCCTTTGTCTACAATATTGTAGACAAAGGATCAGACACCTGAATGAATGGATAATGGTAACCAGTTAATTACTAGTATGTTTATGCCCATGACATATTACATATCCATGACATACTGACATACACTAAATCATAATAGAAGAAAATTTATTATTAACGTTTTTTTTCAAATCAGATAAAATCGGTCATTTCATTAAAATTCACAAATTTGGTATGAACTCTCTACGAAAATTTTGTCCTTTTTGCATTAAAAAAAATGATAACGAAATCTGAAATTTTCCAAGAAATTTTTTTCAATCTTTCATTTATACGTTACTGACCAAATTCTGTCTTGAAACCCGTTCAACTCCACAAAATTAGATTCAACACTAAGTATATTCGTTCAATTATTCTGCAACTGATTTTCTCCAGAATGTTGCAGGAATTCCAGCAAATCCCACAATTCCTCCAACTCTAACAACTTCTCTATTTCCAGGAATACGACTTAGCAGAACCCTGAAAAAGATGACGATGAATGTTCCTAGAGCTGTCAGAGTTGGCCATTCCGTCACGTTAGAATGTGATTATGATTTGGAGGGAGCGCCCCTATATTCAGTGAGGTGGTACAGGGATAACAATGAATTCTACAGATACGTTCCTAAAGAGGCTCCACCCACCAGAGTGTTTCCACTTCCGGGTCTTCATGTAGATGTGAGTATTATCCTTATTTGATTTCCAGCGCCGCCCTCTTCGACGTGAAAAACAGGGAGAATAATTCGTTTTATTATCTCAGAGTTTAGAACGATCTTTCTGAGAACAGAAATGAGTAATGGACTGTCGAAAAGTCAGGATTATTAGTTTTGTTTCCGATATTCTAATTTAGTTTTATATAATTTTGATGATGCTATCAACACAAAATTTTGCACATAGCTTAAAATGATTATTTCATTCCATCATCATCAGCAGACACTCATAGTTTTTCCAGTGTCTTCCAGATTCTTCTGTCCTGAGCTTCTCTCATCCGTTTCTTTTCAACTTTGTCTGTTATATCGTCCACCTATCTATCTGTATCTGTAATCTACCTTTTCTCCGTTTTTGTGTATTCTAGGTCTCCATTTTAACAGATGTTTAGTTTAGTCTACTTATTTCCTTGATTTCTAGCACATAACATTTCCAGCAGATCTCCTTCACATTAGTCTGCTAATTTTGGCATTAAGTCTTAGATTTTTTTCAAATTCGTTGGTAAGTTCAGATCACCTAAAGGAAACCCAAGTTTACTCGTTTCGTCAAACGTATGCATCTTCATATTTTGGCTGCCTGGTTTTCTTTTTCCAATCTGGTTGTATGGCCGAGTATTATGTATTCATCAACTTTTTTTTAACTTTATAGCAGCCTGTGTATCCTCTGTGTTTTCTTCAGTCATCACCTTAGTCTTCGAGATGTTCATCGTCAGTCCTATTTTCTTCTTCAGGTCTCTCATAATTTTCAACATTATGGTGCCATCATTGCCCATCAGCACATTGTCATCAGCGAGTTGAAGATGTGTAAGATATATTCCGTGAATGTTTATGCATTTGTCATACCAGTTCAGATGCTTCAAGACATCTTAAACAGTGAGAGTGCAGAATTTTGGAGATATTGTATCTCTTTGATGAACTAAATATACAAGCGAAATCTCAGAGCAGATCAAATTTGCTATCACAGACATTTTGTTTTATATTCTTCTTGATGATAGTTTGAATTTGTTATCACAGAAATGTTTAGTATTTTTTTTTTCAATAATCTTCTAGGATTTTTTCTGGTTCTAATGATTATCTTAAAATTTCGCACGGATCTTGAAATTGATATTGTATATGAACGCACCCAAAAGCCCAACCTCAAGTATTGCCATTAGGTCATTCTCTAATTATTTTTAGATATTCTTTTGAATTATGGTCTGGATAACGTGAGCAACATGAAATTTTGTACTATTCTAGATTTTGTCATTCTACATACACATACAAAATACTGTGTTTGCATCACTGGAGCTATGAGAACGTGCCCAACTAGGGCATTGAAGATCATCACAGATCTCACACCTCTTCATCTATTGATAGAGAGAGTGGCATATGAGGCCACTCTAAAACTATCTAGGGAAGGTACCGGCAATGAGGGAATTGGAAATAAGGGAGCCTGGTCCTCCTTGACTAATAATATACCATCAGCGAACTTTCCCAGTGATGGGATGATACAGAAAATTAGCATCGAAAAAACATTCATTACCATACTAAGTAGAAAAGAGGATTGGGAAAAGGAGTCCACAATCCCAGTTCTCAAAAAGAATACCATCAAATGGTATACAGATGTTTTCAAAACCACGACGGGGACTGGCGCTGGAGTATTCGGCGCTGGTACCAACTGCTCAATATCGCTAGGCCACTGTCTAAGTGTCTTTCAGGCAGAGATACTTGCGACAGAAAGATGTGTAGAAATCAACATAGCAAGAAACTATCGTAAATGTGACATAGCGATATATTCCGATAGTCAGGCTGCAATTAAAGCACTTAGTTCACATACCATCGATTCTAAAATGGTATTGGAGTGCCGAAGAAACCTTAATGAAATGGGTCTTTTTAGTCTGGGTTCCTGGCCACTCGGGAATCAGAGGGAACGAGGAGGCCAACACACTTGCCAGAAAAGGAGCACAAACTCCTTTCATCGGCCTGGAACCTTTCTGTGGTGTACACAAATCCACCTACAAGAAAGATTTTCAGAAAAAGGAGGTAACCGAAAGAGAAAACCTCTGGCGGAATCTTCCTGGTCTGGATCACTCCAAAAAGTTTCTTCGAAACTTTGACTCTACAAGATCCAAGAAATACCTGAATCTTAGTTAGAATATGCTACACCTTCCCACTGAATTTTTCATAGGGCATTGCCGCCTAAGGAAACACCTCATGGGAATGGGTCTAACAGAAAATGACGAAAGCAGATTATGTGGAGAGGAGGAAGAAACTCCGGATCACCTGGTGACGGATTGCCTCGCCAACGCTAGCCCAACGCAAAACCTGCCTTGGACACGAAACAAATAGAAGTGAGGAATTTGCCTCCTTGAAGCCATCACAGATATTGGAGTTCATCAGAACTCTGAAAATGGAAGGCGAGCTGAAGGTCACATTACGGAAATAATAGCTCTGATGATGGGCACAATAGACCATTAGGTCGCAGTGCAACGTAACCTCCTTAATTAAATCTAATCTAATCTACACATACAAATGGTCATCTTTATCGAATGTGCAATTGTGGAATCAGTAGAAAAACAAAATATCGAATGACCATATTCATGAAACATCTATTAGGATTCTGTCCATTAACGAACTCAACTGCAGCAGTCAACGTCCGAAGCCACCCTGCAAATTTCTTTCTAGTTTCTACATTCGAAAAATGTCTTATTGCAGACGAACGGTATCGAATTTAGAGGGAGCCTTTATTCTGAAATCTGATGGAACCCTGACTTGCATTTTTCGATATTTTTAGGTATATCTAACTATTGGGCTTGAGTGTGGAATTGTTCAAGCAGAAAATTCGGAGAAATGTTTGCTTGAACGATTCCGAATATAATAAACTTGAAATAGTGAATTGTTATCGAGGACTGAATTTATTTTCAGTCGTTAGCCGAACACATTTTATCTTTTACGATCTACTCCTGCTAAGGTCTCGTTTCCCGAAAAGAGAGCTATAACAAATTCAATTATGTCCGTTTGTCTGGCCTTAAACACGATAACTCTCGAACGGAAGATCTTGAAAGTTTTAAATTTTCACGACAGGATTGGATCTCTATTGCCACGGATAACTTCATCAACAAGAATACTCCGAAGAGGGGTTTGTTTTCCTGATAATTTCAAAGCTATCTCTTTAAAAGAGAAGATAAAGAATAACCTGATATTTTAATTCTATATTTGAATGCCGACTATCTCTCCATCGAATAAGTAGTTTTGAAATTATCAGAATCTACAATGCAGAACTCAAGCTGATCAAACACAAGCAACGTCATTTCTTCGCTGATTAGGTACATCAAATCGGACAGATTTTCATTGAAAAATCATCTTCGGTGACGAGACTCATTTTTACCTCATGGGTTGAGTTGATAGGCAGAATGTTCTCATTTGGGTCTCGGGAAATCCAAGACTAATTGTTGAAAAGCTTCTCCATTCTCATCGTATCACTTTTTGTTTCGGTTTTTAGAATGGGAGTCTGATTGGACCTCACTTTTTCGAAAATGAGTCTGGTGCATCTGTTACGGTGAATGAATTACGCTACAGATTGATGGGTACACAAAAGCAACGAAAACAATTTCAATTTTGAAAAAAGTTTAGCCTTGTTATTTCTTGAAAAGGTGATCACCATTGGCCACCAGGATGTTATTATTTAACTCCTTCAGACTTTTTTCTTTGGGACCACCTGAGAGATAAGGTCTATGGCAATACTTCACAATCGATTCAAAGATGGAGTTCGTCAAGTTATCAAGGATCTCCAGCCTCAAATTTCATGGAAAATTTCATGAAAATGGTATGATGATGTAACCGTGTAGAGGTGACCATTTGGCTTATATCATTTTCCATCGTTAATAGCATACCTTCCTCATTAGAATGGAAAAACATCCTTCCATTTCTCTTAAAATAGACGCGTTTTCTCAAATGTCAAAACGGAAACACTTAATGGATATCCATTTTTAAGAAAAAATCTCGGAGATAACTTGAATGACCTTGCCGAATTCCAGGAGGATCGTATCATCATCGTAGGATCGTGATCCATTTGACAACACGTATATCCTAATGAATTACATTGTAGGGAATCTATCGATTCCTTCGAAAATAGTCCGAGAACTGAAAAATTCGGTGTACAAACTTAGTATTATCAAAGCCGCCCCCCTAAGGGATCCATAGAAAGGCTTTGCTAACGGTCGAATGGAAAACAGCCTGAATGCCCATAAATCTCGGCATTTCAAGGCGAGCAATTCAATTGAGTTCAGACCAGTCTACTAGAAACTACAACTACAACATATGTTCAACACTTGTACCGACAACGAGAAGAGTAAAGATTATCACATCTGTTCCCGAGACCGACGAAGAAGTACCTGCAACGAACCAAGTGACCAGCGACCCTAAGAATCGATTAGACAAATTATCATCTTCTTCACACATTTTTAGTGGGTTGGAAATAAATTGAATGAGTGTTTTTATCCTGTTCTTTTATTTCCCTAAATTGTCCTTGGCCGTGAACTATTTTAGTCACAGTATAAGGACCACAACCCACAACTTCTCATGTATACCCATAACATGCTCTGTGATATGCAATAGCACAAAAAGCCATGAATAAAAGATCGCTAAAAAGTTACTAAGAGAGTCCTTTTCTCAATTATTTTAATGGCCACAGGTTATCCTCTATGTTGTCGAACCTGAGATCATCACCTATTGAATCACCTATCATAGAACGAATAAAGCAAGCTCTTCTTATCATTTTCCAGGTATCTGTATCTGATGACCACAGAGTAACACTGTTATCAATAGGCCAACCAATGGCAGGAATGTTTCAATGTGAAGTTTCGGCAGATGCTCCTTCTTTCCACACAGAAATGATGGTGGCACCAATGACAATAGCAGGTAAGAATTCAATAATCGGTAATACAAATATTATGAAACGGGAAAGCTTGCTCCTATCTTTGTTAATTTTTTTCTTGTTATTTGTATAGACTTTTTTCAAATTCCTAAGTCAACTGTTCTCAATACATATTTTTTTTACACACAATGCAGTGAATTTAGAAAAGTAATTAAAAATGAACTGCTGAATCAGCAAAGCTAGCAACATTGTTGTCGCATTGCTACATTTTTGTGTTTTCTGATATAGTACTTACTAATTGTTTCTTTTCTACTGATAATCACATCAATATTGTTGAAATTGTAGAGGAGATTACTTTCTATATTATTTCTGTTTTATTTCTATTTTGTGAACTGAGAAGGTTAAAAATAGCTTCAGCCAATCAATCGCCTCTTCAGGGCAAATGTATGTACCTTCATTCGTTGAATAAAGTCGAATTATTTTTATTAATATTATTATATTCGTAGAACTTATATTTTTTTATCCGAATCTCATCATTCCTTGTGTTCATTCAATGTAATCAGAAAGTTTTTGATCATTCCTACTAACCATAACCTTGCCTCCGTTCTTTTAGTTAGAGTCTAGCTAGACTATCATAATTGAAACTTCACTCACTTGATAGGACATATGCTCCGCTGAATAATTTGCAATGTGCATTCCACCCACCATAACTTTACCTGCCTAGAGCCTAAATCAAACTTTTGTGATGTATACTCACTCATCTCGACTCTCGTAAATGAAACGATGAATTATCTGAAGTGCTTCCGAGTAAAAACAGGGTCAAAGCAAGCAGTCGGCTTGCGAACTTACGGCTTAGTTTCATCTAGCCAATATGTTATTCTTTGAAACGTATAAAAACCCAGAGTGTTGGCACTGATTATATTCTGTTTTGTTTCTGGCAGTCGGAAAGCAAATTAGATTAAACTTTTTCAGCTTATATTTCGTGACAAATTGAATCCTTTTTTCTTTGAATTCAACCTTTTATGAGAAATGGAAATATCGTTGGACAAAGAACTTTGGTTATTTTATTGTTTCTGGTTCGAATAACTGGGAGATATTCATATGAGGGAAAGAAGAGAGAGACTATGATATGTTCGAGAATGAAAATATATTTCTGACGGAAGATTCGTGAACCCCTAGTTCTCAAATCAGTCATGATAGAGTATTTCTCTCAATTATCATTTTTATTTATTTATGTATCCCTTTTATTTCTTTTCATTGATGCTTTGCTTTTCATCTAAAGCTTTGAACAGAAGATAAAACTGTGCATTGCTAATTTTGGGAAATATTTTGAACATTTAATCAAGTAAAAATTGCTAATAATTTCATTTTTGTTCGAATCGTTTCAATATGTATTTGTTGTATTCGTTTTTTCATGAGTAGGTTCGCACTTCTTTGAATATGCTCAGTAGTTTGTGTGTAGGAGATTTTCGTTATAACCATTTTTAACACAAAACACTTCATATATCCCTAGTTTTTCACGGAGATAAACATTCTGCAAAAAAATGTATATTCTCCATTCAAAAAATTCACTTGACCTTGAAATCAAATCTGAGATCACATTTTATTTTTGCTTTGGACGTCCCCTTGAACAGATGTTATTGAGAAGATATCCTCCCAAAATACTAAAATAAGAACATATTTCGAATAATCAAATTTTAGATTACATAATGGTAAAAAATAATAACATTGTTCTATGAGCTAGCCTAACTCTTTCCTTCTTATGAAAAGCAAACACAGAGAAATTGATTGAAAGGATTCTGCCATCCGTCAATTTCAAATTGACAAATTTGACGTTTGATCGTCCGAAAGGTTCTATTTCTCCATATTATGTGAATACTTTCCTCACACTCTACATTTTTCGATTTTTTTGATAATTTTCATGCGAAACATGCGATATGTGTGTCACTCTATCTAATCTTCGCATGAAGAAGAACTCGATGATCGACATTGTTTCAATTCAAGATATGTCAACTATTTCTCAAGATAAAAACACATGTGTAAACCAAGCACGGCTTTGTGACTCTGCAGGAAGGTTCGATGATATGGTAAAGTACATCAAAATATTGATAAACATGGGCAGAGAGTTGAACGATGAAGAAATAGCTTTGGTGTCATATGCCTACAAAAATCTCATAAAAGAAAAGCGAAAGCAGTTCAAAACGATCAATCAGATCTATATCGATTCCGCGGATTTAGAAGAGAGGAAGTTGCGTATTGTAGAAGAGATGCGCAATAACATAGCACAAGAAATAAAATCAATATGTATGGAAATGATAGGTTTGTTAGATAAAGGCGTCTTTCCTAAAGTCATGGATGCTGAGACCAAAGTATGTTATCTGATGATGAGAGCTGATCACTATCGTTACCTGGCTGAGATCTCGTCTGAATCCAAAAAGGCTGAATACGCAAACATCTCTCTCAAAATCTACCAAGAGGCTTCCGACATTTCAAGAATACAATTGGCTACAACAAATCCAGTTCGACTCAACTTAGCCTTGAATCTTTCTGTGTTGTACTACGACATCTTGAATTCGTCACGAAGTGCTTGCATTGTGGCAAAGCAAGCATTTGATGAGGCTATTTTGGACATTGAAAATCTGAATGAGGAGAATCTTGCTAAAACCACACTCGTTATGAAGTTGTTGACTGATAATCTGACTTTGTGGGAGGCTGGACATCAAGAGACTGTGCAGAACCAAACGAATGACGATGAAGATGATGCTTGAAATGAGTATCAGATGTATTATGTATGATTTAGATAGAAACAAAGGAAACATTTTCCTACATATGCTATTGTGTGAATCCTTTTATTTAATTGATAACTGAGTGGACCAGTTCTGAAGAAACTTCAGAACATTTCCGAAAATATGAGGTGAAATAAAGACGAAACCAATAAATAAAACTCATATTGAGAGTACCTAGCTATTATAGTGAGGTATACATAGATTGCTATGAAATTATGAAAACTTTTTCGAATCATCTTTTAAACAGCTTTTTCTTCGAGGTTTTGGAGAGCCTAAAAAAACGCAAGATCGAATTCAAATGATTTCATGGTAGAACAATTTAATATTTATCCAACTAAAAAGTCCATCAGAATTTTAAAACAGAACCTGGTATGAAAACATTTTTTTCGACAAATAGTCAAACCAAACCCCAGAGTTTTCACCTCTCAGAATTGGATAATTTGAATGAGCTATTATGTTTTCACTGAAACTGCTACAGCCTGTAGGCAACCTTCATTTACGAAAATAAACTCTGGGGTATTTCAATGAAGATGCATCATTCAAAAATAAGTACAATGAAACATGAAACATATATATTGCATTTCATGAATACCAAATGCATCAAAGTTTAGTAAGTAAGTCTTCTTGTGCCTGATCCATAACTCAATATAATTGTGTACTGAATATGGACATCAACTTGTTGTTTTTTGGATATATACATATTTTGATTCTAACGTGAAAGCAACAATCCATGTTTCCTATCAACTGATTAATCATGATCGTAGCCCATTTCAAAGCTTGCATTCACAATATCTACATATCATCATCATTTTCTGAACAAAAATAAGAAACGAATGTAGATTTATTATAACTGTTTACCGTAAACGTCAAATTTTCGCACATTTGAGCAATATTAACAAGTGACCCATCACAATGATAGTATTGTTCACGGGTTATCCAAATATGTTATCAGAAAAACTATCGATACAAGGCATGGAAAGTTATTGAGGAAAAACCGTTTTTCCAAAAAAAAATTTTTTTTTTGCAATTTTGACTGATTTTCAAAATGAGATGGTCTAGAGACTTCTCCTCACCAATTGAAAAGTGGGAGCGGCATGAATGAAGAATGAGAAATAATGAGTGACTTTACAAAGATTATGGTTATGTCGTAGAGACCTTTGAAATATGTTTGATCTTATTATTACAGGTTTGGATACAGAAAGTTCTCAAATTTTGAATATGAATCTATAATATATCATCCACGATTGTCAATTCCGTTTTTTTTTCAATGAAATACTTTCCAATGTTAGTGAAGAGGAGTAAACAGATGAAATGAAACAGAATAATTTCCACAAATGATTCAATGTCTAAGACAATTTTTTCGCCAACGTTGCGGCTTCATTAGGCTACATTTTTGGTATTCAGTCAATAGTATAGCCTGGGACCTTATTCTCGACAAGTGATCTTTCAAAACGTATACGTACATTCAGTGTTCAGAGCACTGAAAGTACATATACGTTTTGAAAGATCACTTGTCGAGAATACGGTCCCTGATGAAGCCACAGTGTTGGCGTAATCATCAATATATTTGAGGATAATGCTCTGTGTTATTTCATTCATAATCAATTTTCATCAAGTAAGGACGGAATCCATTAAATATGAAAGAAGTAAAGAACCACTGTGATGTTGCAGTAATGTATTAAGACCCTGAAGAATGTTACTAACAGCTGAAACAATTCAGGTATTCATGAAGTAGAAGAACCCAAGCTCCTTGATATCATAAAAATAGAGCTACAAACGTACCAATCTATCGTACAGCATTGCCCCCAACTCCATTGAAAAGAACACTCAATTGCAAACTTGAATATAATCGTATATAATATTCTCAGCATCTGCACACCGATTTAGGAGAAACCTGAATCTGCATCAATGAAAAGTAATCCCATAATTTTATAGACTTTTCCTTCAACCTCAACATCAATGGAAAGTAAGAAATATTATAGAGTGGCTTTATAAAAGCGATTGTTATATCGTAGTGGCCTTGAGTTCACGGAATTTGAATGAGAATTGGTGATATACGAGTACTTCATTTGAGATTGTCAATTCCGAATTTTATTCGATAAATGGTTTTCAGTATGAGTGAAAAGAAGTGAACAAGATTTCAAAGGCCAGTACGAAGTTGTAACAATGTAGTAAGACCCTGTAGAATGTTAGAAATTGCTGGTATAATAAGCACCTCAAGTTTGGCACCTCCTATAGGCCTTTCATAAGATTTTCCTCATCTCTTGAGATATTCAATAATAAAGGAAGAGCCAATACACCATCGTACAACATGTCTAGGCCTTCCATCCTCGAACTAATCCACAAATCCTCCACCGACAACAATAAACCAAAATCACCCACTCCTAAAAACCCTTAAGCCCCTTACCCAACGACGGAACACAGAAAATCAAGCACCTCGGAAAGAATCGATGTAAGCCCCTCCCGCGGCTATAATCTTGTATCACTCAATTACCTACAGGACAGAGAGCGAGAGAGGCCCCGATCGTGCAGCAGGAAATAACCAGCTATTAACTCCCCGTGTTTGCTTTCTGTTGCAGTTGTGCCCGATGGCGTGCCAGTAATCACGGTGGACAAGTCCAGTCTGGAGCAGGGAGGGCCGCTTGTTTCCGAATGCTCAGCTCCCGCCTCGTTTCCTGCCCTCAACCTCACGTGGTACGTCAACGACCAGAGGGTAAGTTCGGTACAGGTCGTTTGGTGGCCTGATTCAATACTGCATTCAATTTGGGGAGATCAGGTCAGAGGGTTTGATTCTTCCGGTAATGGGGATGAGTTTTCGGAATTGCTGACCTAGTGTGGAAGCTCTGTCTGAGTAGGGTGCAGTGGCGTAATGAGTAGGGAGTGATTGGAGCTGTCGCTTCAGAGTGGAAAAAAAAGAGAGACAAAATTTTTTTCAATCACGTTGGATTTGAGATTCATCAATAGGTCGGTTCTTTCCAACTACGAAGATAACGTTAATTGACCGTTAGGGTGTTTGGTAGTGTCATTCTCAGTAAGGGTACTATTTATTCTCAGACTCAGATAACCAGAGGACTAATCATGATTTCAGTAGCTTGCACCTATATAAAAAGTTGAAGTAGTTATTTAACTGGATAGGAATACAACTTTGTTTCCACCTTTTTTCTCGAAATCTAAGGCTTTCTTGTGAAATGAAAAACTGGTTCTGCATATGTGATTCAAAGTATTGACAATCGCTGGCCACTACTTTCTCCCATCTTTCAGGCAGCGTACGAATTCCGCGTTGAAAAAACTGAAACTTTAGAAGCGATCCACGAATCGATCCAATGCTGGTCAGCCAGGCCGTGTGAGTTTGGCCGAACCAAGTTATAGTCCGAGGAAGCAACGTCTGGAGAATACGGCTCTTTCGCAACCTGAGGTCATGCATTATCATGTTATAAATTAACTTTATTATGTCTCTCGTTGTATTGCGGCCGTTTGTCTTTCAATGCTTGGCTCAAACGCATTGATTCCGTTCGAGAACAATCGCCTGTGATTGTTTCAGTCAGTTTGAACAACTCACTACGCCGATCTGATACCACCAAATACTGAGCATGACCTTGGAATCGTGAATTTTCGGTTTCGCCGTCGACGTGGAAGCATGGCCGGGATATCCCCATAATTTTTTGCGTAGTCACAATGCGATGCAAAAATTCCTTTCATCTTTCCTTGCAAGCAGCTGTTAACAAGCAAACAAACGCCGTTCATCATTTCCCGGATCCAACTCGTACGGAAATCAATTTCCTTTTTTCTGAATTGTTCCTATGACTTTCAGGCTTGTTGCGCTACTTCCAACGATAATGCCAATTCTTGTTTCGTCTGACACTAGTCTTGTTCAAGTGATGCCTCCAATTCTGCATCTTCGAAAACCTTCTCTCTTCCACCGTCATAAAATGCGACGTCAAAATCACCATTCTCGAAGCATTGAAACCACTCTCGGCACGTTCTTTCACTACTAGTTGCCTCATCATAGGTATATGAGAGCATTCGATGAGCCTCAGCCGCAGATTTTTTTATATTAAGGCAGAAAATTCAAACCTCCTGCATATGTCGAGAGTTTAGCTCGCAAGCTGACATGTTTAAGCGAGAATAACTTTATGATGCGCACACAAATTGACTAACATTTCGATGGAGTTATGTTTACAAATACCTAAGCTTATTTTATGATATCTACGATCTATTTATATCGAGTACCACTTACCGATACATCCATCTTTTGCAAAACGGCGGAAGCAAAGTTGTAATAAACTGGCCTGTTCTTGGATGTTAATGTTTAAATAGGAACTTATTAGAAGAGCGGCTTTCTAATAGTTCCAGCCAGTATAGTTATGTTGAAATTAACTCAATTTCTCTTTTACGAAAGAACCTTTCGTGCGTCCGGCTTATGCACTAGGATAAGTCTTATATTTGATCTTTTCTAGGAGGTGTTTCACTGAATGAGACCAAGTATTATTAGATAACAAAGTTTAATAATATTGAAATAATTCATGAAAAAAAAATACAATCAATAAATTTTGCACATCACTAGCCTATGACACAAAATAAGAAAAAAATTTATAACCTTCGACAATCTTGGACTATTTTGGTAAATTTTTTTTTTATGAGGAGACAAATCATCAACCAATATTTATAAAATTAAATTAAATGTCCTTACCCTGGATATCACAATCACTTGTTCAAATAAATCTTTCAACAAATTCCCTATCTGTAACTTTCCTGACAACCGTTCCCGCAAACCGACTTGAACTTTATTCAACTAAGAATCGAACTTGAACTGTCTACTGAATTGAAAAGTATTGTTTTTATAGTTGAATAATCGTCACCCTCCTTCTACCAAATTTTTCTAAGCGTCTATCTTCTTTTTCCTTTCGTCCAATCAGAGTGATTGTCCTTATGTACCTAGATTATTGGTTCCACCCCATGTTATGTACTATTGACATGGGGTTGTTCCGTTGGTACCGCCTAAATTGGAAACCATTTTGTTGGACGCAGACCACCGCTTTGATGGTCCCTCTCCGAGTAGAACAGATTTTTATGTTCTGTTTATGTTTAAACCTCTCTAGAGTTTTTACGACTACATTTTTATTGCCTTTGACATCCTGTACTAATCGTGTGAAATTGGAACCTACTTGTTGTATCGTGGGATATCAACAGTGCCAACTACCCTGGGGTGTTTATCTTAAGCCAGGATGACGGATTTAATGCTTAATAAAATGTGAGGGGTGACAACGACTTCGTTTGCGTTCACTTTACTGGGATAGAACCGGGAATTTGTTGAATATCCTTTCAATGAGCCTGTACTCATTGCGAATTATCATTCACATTCATTACATTACTCTCCTCTTTGAAAAAGTTTTGGCATCGGTTGCCATAACTTTTCCTTTACTACCATTAATAGTCCAAATTCATCTTAGTTCATGTAACTCCTCAACTTAACAAATTTATCGTTTCAAAACAACAAATTGAATAGGTAATAAATGAACCTTTAAACTACTATTTTAATCTAACCTAAAATAAAACGATGAAATGGCTTTTGAGTATGACAGAGGAAGAAATTTTTTTTTTTTTTTTTTTGTTTTTCATTACTTCCATCGCACTTCCACTTTGTTTTATATGGAGGCCGTTCAATTGACATGATTTTTGGAATCACTTCTCTCGCGGACAACATCCTGGTTCATCAGCATATCCATACCTCAAGAAGTCTTGAGCCTAACCCTCGCCTTGGGGGATAACCTTTATTTGGGGGGGGGGGGATGATAGTTTATTCGGACACCGCGCACTTAATGATCGTTTCGAAAAAGTTTTGGGGTTTCGCGAACAGTTCCTCATGCACTGCATACTTCGGGTGCATGCTCTGTAGTTGCGCATTGATTCGATACTTCAGTCCAATGAGGCGCGGTCGCACTTAATGTTGGGTATATTGTCGTGGTTAATTCGTCTCCTCGCATGGCCTGTTCTTGATTTCTTCTTAACGTTTCTAGTTTTGTCAATTGACGGTTGGTAACCCACATGGTGAGGGTGTTCCATAAGCTAGCCAGTATCATTACTCCGCAACCAAAGTTTTCGTATAGGTGGAGTCCGTTTAGTATGACTCCAAGGCTGTAAGCTATCATTCTGAAGATCGCATAGAATCCCATAAGTCCACTCATAAATATCCCTATATCAGTGAACCATCCCCACACTTGACGTATGGTGTTATGGGCTAATTCTTTCATCTCTTCAGGGTTAAACATACTTAATGTCGAAAATCCTTGGTTCGATGTATCTAGGCCGGCTACTCGTCTGGTTATGATGTTTTCTACCGCTTTCCTTTCGGTTCCGAACGTTAAGATTCTTTGGGCATTACTGATCTCTTCTTGAGTATAAATCCCAAGTGCTCCAATAGGTCGTATGGGTGAAAATTTCAACTTAGAGTTTGAGTCGGGTGACAATATTTCTGGTGTCTTTTTTGTAGTTGGGTACGGGCTGAATCCCATCCAGTAGTCATCTATTTTATATAATGGGGGCATTAGGCCATTACAATCCACTTCCTCCGCGTAATTCTGAATAATCCTCGTAACTGGGGCCATAAATTTTGACTGGTTGTTTACTATAATGGGTAATTCATTATAGCATTTTTCCGTTCGTCTTATCATCACATTACGGGGTACACATCTCATTATGTACAGGACCTCTCCTAGTACTCTTCCTACATATCCTCCTCTTTCCTTCACAAGTTGGCTCAAAGTATTGGGTACCAGTGGAGCCATCAGTAGTCGGTTTCGAAGTATTTCTCGTTGTAAGAGACATCTTCTATGGACGGTATCTGTATATAGTTGGTCCAGTTTCCTTGCGTAGGCCTGTTCTACATATAAAAACTTACTGTTGACGTAAGCCATCAAATCAGCATTGTGAGGAAGAATATTCATTTTGAGATGTATATCATTTCGTTGTTTTTCCTCCATCACTAAGATTCTTGGATGTTCGGTTTGCCATATTTCTATTTGGCACAGTGTGACTCTCTTCATCAGCGTTACTGCGAAGACCTTTGTACCATCTTCTATAACTAGGATCCGTTCGGTCGTAAATTGATTTGAAATTATCTCCGCCTGACCTTGGAATAGCAAACTCAGGGATTCTCCGCAGTGAGAGAGTGCTTCGTTTTCCCATGTGACCTCTCCCAATGTTGTGTCAAAGCAATAGCCTTTTAAGTAGGGACATACTACACCTCCTAATAGACTTATCTCATTTTCGTCTATTTTTACCCTTGCTTCATAGTCCGCTACTCGTATTTTTATAGAGGCTACTACGACCACATCCTGCCATGTCTGACCATTTTCTTGGTAGGTTGTCCCCTTGCAGGTTCCATCGTTGTTTACTGTTCCTCCGATCGTAATTGAAGCTGAAGTAGTACCATTCATATTTATTCCAGCAATCACCTGATGGTAGAGATGCAGTGTCTGATACCGATGGACCGCCCGACATTCTTCCGCACCTAACCGGTGTATAAAGTTCGATACACCTCCGGAAACAATCGAACTATGGCTGTGCATTCCGCAGTGAGTTATAATCCGGGTTAATTCGACACAACAATTCCATACATGTTTCAATCTTATTTCGTCCTTCTGTAGCACTTTAATGTCAACCGGCTCACTTTTATATGTTGTGTCTAACGTCGGACATTCCGCGACATCACGAATAGATACCGCCGTTATCTCGGAATTTTTATTCGCACAGTCATACGCTATTAGGGCTTGGACGCTTGCACACGTCATAAGGAAGAAGGTTATCCCGTAAACTAAGGCTTGTGGTTTCTTCATGGTACTTGTCGTCTAGTAGGTTTTCGCAATTTTTTTTTTTTTTCTGGGTAGGATGATCCTCCCGGAAACCGTCTCGTCCTGTGGAACCCTGCAATTCACCCTTATACAGGAAAATAGTTGACAACAAAAAAAAAACCTAAATAATGTCCTACATAACATATGATGAGGTTAACTCTACATAAACTACAAGAATGAGGTGAAATACATATTGATAATACTAATTAGTTATACAATGTTTTTTTTTTTTTTTTTTAAGGTGGTTTAGGCAAACCATAATACCATAACATATACATATATATTTGTTCAATTGAACAATAATCTGAAAAAAAATTAAAATACATATCGTGTCTGATGACGCGTATGCTCAATTAGGTGGAAGAAACATAAAAGAATGGACGAAATAAATTAATATAGAATCAGGGATGGGGTTGAAACTAAAATGCTATTGATTCAGGAGTGTGAGCATGTATGCTTGAGGAGCAGAATAGTATCAGGTAGGGTTTACCCGACGTACAATTGAATGCGTCTTCTGAAATCGACATTAGGGTAAGAGTTTATTTGACCCACCTGGATGCTTGCTATGAGTTACTCAGAATAGTTACTCGAAATGGATTCGTGGGGCTAGGTGGACTTTGGTAACAGAAAAGTTGGGTATTCACTTACAATCAATATAATGAAAGTTTAAGCATAGAGAAAAAGGTCAATCCTACTTAGAATACATAAGAGGATCTCAACGAACAACGCTTAGGCGTGTTACTTAAGTCAGAGAAAAATAAAAAGAAGGTCCCTTATATTAATGAACAGAAACTCGGTCATAATATTGTAAGTGAACCCTTATAGAATCTACGAAGAAAAGATGGACTCGTCCCTAAAGGTTTGTCCTTTTTTTAAACCCCCCACTGGTTAATCGAATCCATATCGAACCGGTGGGCGCCTCAATCTAGTTGAGCGTCTTGCAGGAATTTCTACTTCTTCTTCCTCGTCAACCTCCTCACTCTCTACCGATTCATCATCTTCCATATCACTGTCAATTGAGCTCTCAGGTGTCCGCCATCTCGACGTACTATGCTCTGCGGGGATTATTAAAGGCGGGATTTTCAATACATTCTCCTGTACATCATCTGTATCTAGTACATCTGCTTCTGTGTACTCGTTGAGCTCTTCTATGGGCATCTTCCCACTTTGTCTACTATCTGTTTCCCTTGGGACGTATTTTTTCAGTCTGTTTATATGGACTATTTGTTCCTTTTTACCACCGCATTTCCTTATTTTATATGTGACTGGGCCGATTATTCCTATAATCTTGTATGGTCCGTCCCAGCGTTTCAATAGTTTTTTCGATAAGCCCTGTTTTGTACTCATGTCTTTCAAGTATACTTTGTCTCCTATTTGGAAATATGTTTCGGCCGTATTCTTATTGAATCTTTCGATTCGATCAGTCTTGTCTTTTTCCGTACTTTGGTGTACTTCTGCATACACCCTTCTAAGTCGTTCTACTAATTCCGATACATAGTTATCATCATAGTCGTATCTGACTCTTCCAGATCCGATAAAACTATCAATTGGGAGACTTTGTTCCCTTCCGTGTAATAAGAAGTATGGGCTATATCCGGTTGCAACGTGAATGCTACCTCGATATGCCATCAACACGAATGGTATCCACTCGTCCCAATCTCGTTGATCATTACTGACGTACTGAGATAACATATCTTTCAGTACTCGGTGCATCCTTTCGATCTGTCCATTCGAGGTTGGGGCATAGCTTGACGTTTGTATTTTTTCAATACCAAGAATCCTACAGACTTCTTTAAATAATGTTGAGGTAAAATTAGCCCCCCTATCTGTAAGCAGCCTTTTTGGTGTTCCGTGTCTAACGATTATATTTTCCACAAATGCTCGTGCGATTGTATCGGCCTTCTGATCATGAATTGGTATCGCTTCCACATATTTTGTGAAGTAATCCTGAAAAGTGAGGAGATATCGATTGCCCTTCATTGTATGAACTAAGGGTCCTACGATATCCATAGATGTAAGTTCCCAGGGTTCTGTGGTAGCTGTAAATCTTTGAAGTGGTGCCTTTTTCAGGTGAGGTGAGGTTTTTCTCTTGTTACACGCATCACAGCTTACACAGTACTTTATAACGTCAGATCGCATGTTTGGCCAAAAGAATCTTCGTTTAAGACTGGATAGAGTTTTCTGTTGTCCTGGATGCCCTGCCATTGGAGAATCATGAAAGTCATTCAGCACCTTCATCACGTAAACTTGTGGTACCACTAACTTATCCTGCTCTTTATCGAAGTGATATAAAATACCATCATTGGATAAGTAATAGGCCGTATCTTCGGAATCTATTTGAGTGCCTAACCTTTCGAAAATCGATTGACAGTAAGGGTCATTATGTTGTGCCTCTTTCAAGGCCTGTCTGTCCCACTCAGGTTCCATACGAACTGCCTCTCCTTCTTGAAGTTTTATTGCTGATATCGGTGTCGACCCTGTTTCGTAAACTATAATTTCGATATTAGAATTATGGAATATGAACTTTATCATCTCCAAAATTCTTCTCCAGTCGAACTCATCTGAGACACATCCGATTTTTGTTATGGCCAGCGACTTATCCCCATTTCTTTCGCAACATGTTCTTAAATTCTTCAGGACATTCCATATGCTTCTATACGAGGGTTTATCATGTTCCGAAATTGTAGTAATCAAGTAATAAATATTTCTTTCCGGCAAATTTAGTTCGGCTACCTCTCCTACATGTTTGTTTTGTTGGCGTAATTTGTCTACTGAACCGTAAATTTTTCTAAATTGTGAGGCTATTCCGCTTCCCATAGTGACGTCTCGTGATACACAATGGGCCAAGGCCCACGATTCGGGTGCTGAAAATAGGCTCCCCTTCTTCAGTTGTAATTTTTGCATTTCCGGCATTTGATGTTTGCGTTTATATTCTTGAAATTCATCGAAATTGACATCGATGAAATGATCCTCTTTGTTATACATCCTACTCAATGCGTCGGCGTTTCCATGTAGTCTCCCTTTTCGATGGATCACGGTAAAATCATAGTCTGCCAATGTCATTGCCCATCTAGCTAATCTTGATCCTGGGTCCTTCAAACTTAACAACCATTTGAGTGGTCGATGATCTGATATAACAGTGAATTTCTTTCCGTAAAGATAACATCTGAATGCTTGTATTCCATAAACTACTCCCAATAGTTCTTTCTCTGTGGTTGAATAATTTAATTCTGCATTATTGAAATTACGGCTGGCGTATGCTATCGGTCGTTCGTATCCATCCCTTACTTGACTAAGTACCGCCCCGATTCCCAATCCAGAGGCGTCGGTCGCGACCACAAAGGGTTGACTAAAATCCGGGTATATAAGTACCATGTCTGATGTAAGAACATTTTTCAGTTGAGCAATCGAGTTTAATACTTCTGGCGTGATTTCAAATTTCACTTCCTTCTTCGTCAAATTTGACAATGGGGCTATCAGTTCTGCGGCGTTTGGAATAAACCTCCTATACCAGTTTACTAATCCTAGAAATGATCGAACTCCTTTCACATTTTTTGGTATAGGAAAACTTTGGATAATTTCAATTTTTTCTGGGTCTGGAAGTACCCCTTGTTGCGTTATCATATGTCCTAGATATTTAACCTTTTTCAGCATGAAGTTACATTTTTTCGGTTTAAGTTTTACGTTAACGGACCTTAATCGATCAAAAACTTGTCGTAATCTTCCTATGTGGTCCTCATTTCCTTCTGAATTAAATATTATGATATCGTCCAAGTATACCATGCATAATTCCCCGGTAAGTCCAGTCATCGTGATATTCATGAACCGTTGGAACGTTGACGGTGCGTTTTTCAATCCGAATGGCATTTTAGTGTACTCGTAATGTCCTTGGAAGGTACTGAATCCTGTCAGAGGTATATCTTTTTCTTCCATATCAATTTGATGGTAGGCCTCTGCTACATCGATTACTGAAAATAGTACTTCATTTCCGGAGCTATATCCTTGAATCAAATCTGATATGTTGGGAAGGGGATAATATTCCGTTTTAGTGACATTATTGAGTCCCCGATAATCAATACACATCCTCACTTTGTCTTCTCCCGTAGATAGTTTCTTTGTAACGAGAACCACAGGCGCCGACCACGGGCTAAATGATGGACGAATAACGCCTGCCTTTAATAACCTATCAATTTCTTTCTGTAAAATTTCCCTCTGATGATAAGGAATTCGGTACGGGGCTTTACAAATTGGTTGTGTTCCTGGTTCTAATGTTATGCTATGCTTAACCATTGTTGTACTGGTTAATGCTTCGTCATCTTTAATAAACAAATCAGCATATTCTTTAATTAACTTTTTCAATTTGAATTGAGTATTCCCATCTAAATGCTCCAAATTAAATCCACTGGCTGCCCAATCATCTTTTTCTTCGAGACTGATTTTCCCAATCAAATGTGACCTGTTTTCCTCTTCTATTATGCAAGTCATGGCTTTTGCTAATTTTTGCTTTTTCTGTAATCTAACCTCCTTTTTTGATACGTTTACTACGCGAATCCATAATTTATCTCGTTTAATCATTAAACAATTGGCGACATACGCTTGACCAATACCTAATTCTATTGGTTCGCAGACTATGTTCGTTCCCTCTATATCCTTTCTCAATTTAGCTTCTACCAGAGCCTCTGAACGAGCTGGGATTGTGACCCCTGCGACTAAAATAATGTCCGTTTCCCAACGTTCTTCCCTGTTTTCATATGTGACCGGCTCCTTTTCCGTTTCCTCAAAACTCCTTCGGTCCTCCTTGCTATTTTTTCCTTCGGTCACTTCATATTTTGTTGAGTCATTGTTTTTGAAAAGTCGAACACTTTCCTCATTTCCTACTGCCTCCTTGGATCCATTTTTTGATATCCTTATAGTCGAGTTCCCATTTATTTCGGTACTCTCCACCTGTATTCCTATTTCCCTAACATTTCGTACGCTTGATGGCGTATTTTCCTCAACGCGTCTTATGCCCGCCGGCACATTTTCCGTTATACGTTTTACGCCCGCCGGCGAATTTTCCTTAATACGTTTTACGCCCGCCGGCGAATTTTCCTTAATACGTTTTACGCCCGCCGGCGAATTTTCCTTAATACGTTTTACGCCCGCCGGCGAATATTCCTCTCTGTTATTCAAAGAAATTCCCTTATAACCTGTTTTATTGTTATAATAATCCTCTTCGATCCCCTGAATCACAGCCATATCCCTTCTTTCTCCACTAATTTGATCCTCACATTCTCCTTTAGTTAAAAGTTCGAAAGTCCTACCCCACATCATCATGATGGGTTTTCCTTCGTAGCTAATGAGCGCTTGATTCGCGCTGAGAAAATCCCTACCCAAAATAACTTGCACATTCCCTAATGTGCTATCATCGCATATGATAGAGGTCCAATTTGTGCCCAACTTTTCACCTTCCGGTCTTATTGAAATTTCAGTCGTACCCCAGGTACGTAAACTATGGCCCGATACGCTGGTCAGATGAAAATTAACTTCATCTTCATTTCGCCTATCGATCGGTATTAGACCTTTTTGGATGAGCGTCACCGCCGCTCCCGTATCTACCAGACAAAAACTCGTCCTTCCATTTATATTAAGTTTTACTATATGTGCTATATCCTGTAGTTCCCCGGAGTTTATCTCCGGAATTACCATAACTTGCTGTTTCCCCAATTTTCCCTTGTTTGTGCCCCCCAATGTTTCTTCTGAATTGGTCTGCCTTGTTACATATTTTGGGCCGCCGTCCGTGCAGAAGGAGTTTGGCCTCTGGAGTTTAAATTTTCTCTTCTTAAGAAAGATGATGGTCTCGATTGTCTTGGATTTGCGCCTGTCCCTCTATTATTTTCCGAGGTTATTCCTTCGTCCCTCCTGTGATTCCATCGATTTCCTTCTTCCCTTCTGGACTGCCATTGATATCCTTCTTCCCTATTTGGAGTTCTAAAATTTTGTTCTTTTCCAGGGCCTCTTGCTGCGTTATTTTTGGGACATTCCCTAGCCCAATGTCCTGTTTGATTGCAGAAAAAACATGTTCCCGCATTCCTTCGTCCTATTCTGTCGTTATTACGACATTCTTTTGCGAAGTGCCCGGATCTGCCACAGGAATAGCAAGTTTTCCCGGTATTTTGGCTTGAGCTCTCTTGATTCCTCCATCCTTTTCTGCACTCCTTCGCCAAATGTCCCTCCTTCTCACATAGTTGGCACACCTTTTTAGTGTCAACGACAGATATTTTTGTGTTTGTTGACCTCCCTTGTATCATCCTATTAGTCGTCTCCTGTAATCTGACTAGTTCCTCTGCTTTTTCGAGTGTCAGATTTTCCTCCCTTAGAAGTAAAATTCCCGTGTCTCTCATTACGTCTTTTCTGAGGCCCGCCTTAAACTGATTCAAGATTGAATCCCTGTTCTTCTTTCTTATTCCTGCCTCCTCTCCGATTTCCGCACCGTCTAAATCTTCTTTAAGTAGTTGTGCTCCTATGGTCCGTAATCTGGAGCAAAATGACGATACGTCCTCTTCATGTCTTTGAAAACATTGGCTGAGGTTCCATTGACATTCTCCTGGTAAATGAGATGTGGTGAATTTTTTAATAAACCGATTCCTCAACTGCTTATAGTCCAATGAATCAAACGAAACGTCCGACTTGAAAAAATTATATGCCTCCCCTGCCAATTTCAATTTCAACAAAATATTTGTTTCTTCCTCGGTCCATTGTTCCAATTTAGCCCTCAATTCCAATTTCTCGAAATATCTGATAACGTCCTTCCCTGTGAAATTTTCCAACGTTGACGATATCATTCCTAGAGGATATTTGAAGGGAATCTGAACGGGGTTGATAGTAGCTGGTTGTGTCATTTTTTCCAAGAAAAAAAAAACTGTCGTAAAAAATTCAACGGGAATTCGTCCTCAAAAAAATAAATACAAGTATCCTGAAAATAAATAGTTATTTATTCACTTTAACGAAACCTCGAATCAACAAATCAATCTTTCCTGAAAATAATCATATATTATTCACTGAAATATTGCAAAGAAAAAAAAAATCAACAGAACTATCAATCACTTAGGAATCAAATTTCCTGAAAATAAATCTGTATTATTAATTAACTCAAAAAAAATACCAAACGTGAGTCCTCAGAGTTTTTTTTTTTTTTTTTTCAGAAAAAGATCAAAATAGATCGCACCGCTGTCACCATTGTAATAAACTGGCCTGTTCTTGGATGTTAATGTTTAAATAGGAACTTATTAGAAGAGCGGCTTTCTAATAGTTCCAGCCAGTATAGTTATGTTGAAATTAACTCAATTTCTCTTTTACGAAAGAACCTTTCGTGCGTCCGGCTTATGCACTAGGATAAGTCTTATATTTGATCTTTTCTAGGAGGTGTTTCACTGAATGAGACCAAGTATTATTAGATAACAAAGTTTAATAATATTGAAATAATTCATGAAAAAAAAATACAATCAATAAATTTTGCACATCACTAGCCTATGACACAAAATAAGAAAAAAATTTATAACCTTCGACAATCTTGGACTATTTTGGTAAATTTTTTTTTTATGAGGAGACAAATCATCAACCAATATTTATAAAATTAAATTAAATGTCCTTACCCTGGATATCACAATCACTTGTTCAAATAAATCTTTCAACAAATTCCCTATCTGTAACTTTCCTGACAACCGTTCCCGCAAACCGACTTGAACTTTATTCAACTAAGAATCGAACTTGAACTGTCTACTGAATTGAAAAGTATTGTTTTTATAGTTGAATAATCGTCACCCTCCTTCTACCAAATTTTTCTAAGCGTCTATCTTCTTTTTCCTTTCGTCCAATCAGAGTGATTGTCCTTATGTACCTAGATTATTGGTTCCACCCCATGTTATGTACTATTGACATGGGGTTGTTCCGTTGGTACCGCCTAAATTGGAAACCATTTTGTTGGACGCGGACCACCGCGTTGATGGTCCCTCTCCGAGTAGAACAGATTTTTATGTTCTGTTTATGTTTAAACCTCTCTAGAGTTTTTACGACTACATTTTTATTGCCTTTGACATCCTGTACTAATCGTGTGAAATTGGAACCTACTTGTTGTATCGTGGGATATCAACAGTGCCAACTACCCTGGGGTGTTTATCTTAAGCCAGGATGACGGATTTAATGCTTAATAAAATGTGAGGGGTGACAACGACTTCGTTTGCGTTCACTTTACTGGGATAGAACCGGGAATTTGTTGAATATCCTTTCAATGAGCCTGTACTCATTGCGAATTATCATTCACATTCATTACAAAGTTGTACACCAATATTTTATCGTCTTCCCAGAAGACACTACAATTTTTGAAAATTGACTTTCAAAAATCTCAATAAGTCCATTTATAAAAATGGCAGGCGATGTTTTTTTTGCCTGTATGATACCCTAGTGAGTAGTAGCTCATTTTTGTTAAGATATGTTGTGTCTTAAATGAATAGTTTTCAAAAGAATATATAGTAAAAGGGATAAGATTTCTCAACACTACTCAATACCTACTGATAATATTAATTAAAGATAGCCCAAATCATTGAAACAATTAATATATTTGGAAATATTCATTTTGACAAAATGAAATGGGGAACACGTGAACAAACAGAAACAAAGTCTGAATTATCTTAAGAGTATACAGTTGCAGAGATCAGTTCAAAAATTAGTACACTTTATTTTACGCTAGAGTCCATCCGATTCAGATGAGGTTTTCACTTTTATTCATTTCAAAGAGTTCCTCCTTATTTATTATTTTTTTGGAATGAAAAAAAAATTCTATGAATTTTATTCGGAAATAATTTAAACAAACATTTATTTTTCTTGAATTTTCACATAAAAATATTATATATGAAGTCTTGTCGAAGGCTGAAATGCGATTCTACTAAAATTTATTATAAATTGAAAAAGTAAAAGCGCATTTTAAATTCTTGCATGTGGTAGAAAAGGACGGTGAAAAAGAGAACCATTTAAGTTTGCTTCCCTCGCCTTGAAAAGTGGGGGGGGGGGAACGCTGAAGAGAGAATAGTAGTTGAACTTTGGCAGATCACGAGAAAGCCACGTGGTTTAAATCTCTCTTAAGAATTTCGAAATTACTGCATATTATCATCTGAAAAAGTGTCATTAATATTTATCGCTTCTATGGTCTGCTCAGATGTCTGCAAACTTTTCTCAAATCGAACTGCACCTCTTTTCAATTATATTTAGAATATTAAAAAAGTATGCAGATAACTGAGCAGATCATTAAAAACAGCCCAAATTTTCACCAGTTTTCTTATTGCCGGCCAAAAAAGGGCTTGCCCTTTTTCAAGACCTTATAACTTTCTTGGTGAAATGGGTCTTCGCCAAGTAGCACTTATGCTAAATTGATGGTTTTGGTCACATGAATAACTCTTATTATCACTGCTTTATACATTTGCTTATATTGTCTGCACTAGTATGAAGCACCTACCGAAAGAATTATACTCTCTTATAGAATGTCCACTTGAATGCGGCACATAATAATCATTATTTTGAATCGGCACATGCACACATAAAAGATTGTGTTCGTCTGAACCCACATCGAATATATTCACCTTCATTGAAGGAAAGATCGATTTTCAGGTGCCTGGATCGACGTCCTACTGGACAAAGAAGGAGGCCAAACTAGAGAAGTCTTTCAGCAGGCTGGAGCTGACAGGAGTTGGTGGAAGCTGGGGCGCCATTCGGCTACGTTGCGAGGCGAATCTATTCAAGTTATTTCGTGCCAACAGTTTGGAAATCGCTGTTAAACCGGATGTTCCTCAGCCAGCCTCCGTACTGCTCATGGGATCCAGCCAAACTATTGGTAACTACTTTTACAACTTTATTACTTTTACCAATTCCAAAGAATTGATTATTTATTCGATAATGAAGCTGGAGAATGAGGTAAATCATCCATTGCCAACTAATGTGTAATATAACAAATTAAAAAATCTCTGCCATTGCTTGTAGCACTAAATTTTCTTGTCCTTCGCTCCCAAAAATTGATCATTCCGCAGTACATTATGTCTGCTCTCGCGCAATCATCTGCTGGATGCACAACATACAACGAATTCTCAAAAAGACTTTGATATTTCAACCTCAATAAATGAATGTCTCAAAAGTTTTGGCACAGATTTCAGCTGTATGAAAAAATTTTGAGAATCCAAATGTCGAGTCAGTTTTAGAAGGAACAGTCAATCCAGTCAATCACAGAATCAATTGAGTTCCGATGGCTTATGAATTAAGGCTCAGTTTCATCAGTGTTTATAATTTACTTAGGCAGATGCCTAAAATAGGAATCAGAGGAAATGACAACTTTTACAGACACTAATGAAAATTTTCCAGATCATCCAGACGAACATTCGTTTCTTAAGTCGATGCTGACTAGTGAAAATGTTTGTCCATGGGTCTTATTGATTGTTATTTTAAGAAAAACTATTTTATCGACAGTTGTTAGATATCGCACGATTTCAATATCCCTAACGATCCCCGTCCATATCTACATAAGTAACAAATGAAAATCGGAGAACGTAGCTTGATATTTATACCCCTACCAGCAGTCACTCCACGCGCACTTCATTCATAGTAATAGACAATGGTAATAGTAATGTCTTGATTTCACATGATCTCTCAAAGTATGCGTCCAAATAAAAAACTTTTGGAGACAAAGTTCATCTTCACGAAATTACCTTTACGATGATGTAAATTTCATAAGAAAAGAATCTAACCCTTGCCTTATGATGATGCTCGAAAATCAGCTTATAATGTTCTTATATTACTTTGGTACAAAATGCCATATTGTAAGGTATCTTGGTATCTATGAAAGATAGATATGTCACAAACTTTTTCCAGATCTACTCAAAACAATCACTTTTGTAGAACATTGAACTCGACAGGTAAAAGAATTTTTGAAATTGATTCAGTAGTTATTGAGTATATTCACAACAAACATATAAGCAAAAATACAAACATAATATTAGCATAGATTATTGAAAGCCTATGATGAAATTATTCGTATCGTTGATATGAACTAACTTATTTTTTTTTTCAGGTGATCTAAGAGTTTTCTACAAGTGTATGCTTTTCTTCCTGATGACGGCTGTGTTAATTAGATAACTGTGTTAGTGTTGAAATTGAAGAAAACTGGATGTGACAATCGGACTATCAAGGACTAATAAGTATCAAACAAATGTAAATAGAATGAAGAGATGTCAAGACAGTGATGTGAATATTGTAGGATATGGAAATCATTGCCATTCGTTACATTCCATAGAACTCTAAAAATATTGATGTCATAAAAAAAAATTACGATATAAGTATGATTGTAACTTCTACAGGGAAAAGATGTTTTATACATGGACAATTCCATTTCAGAAATAAATTTTTTACTGTTTGTTCATTATCGAATGATAGTGAACAAGCACAATTGACCTATTAGAGATATACTCTGTAAGTTGGTTTGTTATGACTGAAAATTAGGATGAATCAGTTTTTGGAGAATCGTTTAGAGTTACAAGGGTCTGAGAATATAACGTGACTCCTATGAGTATGTTTCTTGTTGAAAGATATATTAGGAACGATTGGTTATTGGAATAATTTTTGTATTTGGAAAAATGTTTAGGAAAATAGATAAATATAATAATAAATGTTCCCGATTTGTGTAATATAAATTTTGTGGTGAATATCTGAATCCCATTGAATCGACACAAAATTAATTTCATTTCGAGCATTGTAAAAACTGCCTTCCTCCCACAACAAATGAAATAAATGTATGAAACATGTA
This sequence comes from Harmonia axyridis, assembly GCF_914767665.1. Lineage (NCBI taxonomy): Eukaryota > Metazoa > Arthropoda > Insecta > Coleoptera > Coccinellidae > Harmonia > Harmonia axyridis. The sequence continues at coordinate 76,281,820 of NC_059501.1, forward strand.
ACGAGAATAAATAAAGAAAATTTTACACAAAATGTCGTATTACGATTCAGTTCTTCATTAATTCTTCAATTTTAATTCCATCTCACAATCAAACGCATGTTTCAAAATCACAATAGATACACTGGAACATCGACATGTGTTCAGAAAAAATTAAGAATCATAATATGACATCGCTATCTATAACCTGTGTCCATTAGTTACTGAAATATATTGCAGATGCCGAGGATCATTTGGTTGCGCCATCTATCACCCAATAGTTGAATTCAGCCAAATCCCAAGAATCAATGAAACCAGGCAGAGACATCTATGTATAACTGTAGGTAACTGTCTGTTTAAAGTAGAGGAAACAGGATTGAATTCAGAACTGGCAACATAAATCAATACAGATATGCAACTTTCTATATTTTCAGTTTACAGTGTTTGATTATTGATTTTCCATAAAACAAGAACTCTTCGCAGTCAGCAGTTGTTAGTTCTTCAATTCGTTCAAAGGTGACGTAACTAGAAACCCTCTGTTCACAAAGGCTAGTAAAAATTTGTTGAGGAATTAAGCCATTATTTTTTTGAGCCTCGAACTTTGAGGGCTTTGAGAGCAACTGAACCCAAGGTCTATAATTTGCACAGGTTATGTAGTACCTTAAAAGTGTAGGTAACGCGTCATCTGATATCCATATCGCCATTGGCTAAGGTCTATAGATTAGACGTTGCCTCGTAACTACAACCAATACGCGTCAATCATTCGTGACTTAGCCGGTATCCCTATTCAGTTTGATTAGTGTGAGACCAGCTTAATTTGTTCGAAACAAATGAGAACCGTGGTGGCGTGGTGTCAAGAACATATATGTTTCGTCAATTCTTTTTTGTATTGTTTTTGTTGTTTTCTCTTAATTTCCAAAGAATATTCTTTTTTTTCAATAATACAGTAAATATTTGACAGAATATTTTACATGGTATTTATTTCAGTTTCAAAATTGCTAGAATTACTGAAGTATTATTGAATGAATCATTATCAAAATGCGCAGTTTACCCGAAGAAGTCACATTGTTTAATAATAATAATATAATAATAATGTAGTTTATATTATCATAAACATTAATCGCAGAGGCTTCGAAGCCTGTACGCGATGTTTGCAAAACAATTGTTGTTTTTATTTGAAAAAATGTAGAAATTGATTTTGTTTCATTTCATCAACTGGAGTATTGATTTGGTCACGTAAGAAAATAATTTAATCAGGTATGTCAAGTGTACCTACATGTCGTTTTTTGATATTTGAAGTTTATTAAATACGATATTTAGTTTTTTCCACGAGTTTTTTTTTAATTTCTGGGCATTGTTTCTGTAACTTTATTTATAGAAGTAACTATGATTTGATCAGGAAGGAGAATAAGTTTTTTAGTTCAAAACGTGAAAGACTCCAGCGCGGATCCAGGGGGAACTGGTGTATCGTTCCCTCTTCCCACAAATGGCCTGGGCCGCCCTGAAATTTTGCTGACCCCTCCATAGACTTTGATATACTAAGACTTCAATAATTACAAGATCAGCAAAAATTTGATATGATGCAGTGGAATTCATTACAGAATACATAAACAATTAGATAAATCCATATACTACTCGAGAAAGGTTAACATTCACAACTTATAATCATAAGTTTAAATATGAATCTATATCAGTTCAATATCTTATAAGTTGAAAATTACAGTATCAAGAAATGGAATTATCTGCAGATCTGTTTTATGCTATCGCCTAAGCTCATGCAACGTTGAGAAGAATCGAGGAGATAAGCTCTGAAATTTTCATTGAACTTATTTTCATTTGACAGTTTGAATTAATCAAGAAGGCCATTCTGTACTGCCTATAAATATTTATTTCAAAAGTAGATGTTCTTTGTTGACGACACGATAATACGTATATTTTTACAGCGTATGGTGATATTACGAATGTCATTTCTATCAACTCGTACATAACCCGAGTGGTAAGAATGTCATGTACAACCTAGGTGGATTCAGCAATCTCAATGCTCTACGGTCGTTATACTACAATCACCATGAGTTCATTAAATCTCAGTGAATCGTCCAAGAGCAAACCCAAGTCTCTTAGGGCCAGTTTATAAATCGAAAGTAAAGTTTCCTTTTCTCTGAAAAGTCTCCTTTACAAATCAAATGTGTTCCATAAAGCAATATTGAGGTCAGCAAGCTTTGATGTGTTCTTCATCATTAAGTCAGAATGGTGGTATTTCAAGGCAAAAAAAGGATCCTTTACCGTTCGTGCTCTATGAGTACGAAACATAACCTCGTTCTGTTGTGTTAATCACCTCCGTTTACTTCTCGGTGTACTTTCACATTAGACACAGAATATTATACCAATTTTTCTTCTCTTTGTCAACAAAATTTCAATTTCTATGCAATGTTATCAAACTCAAGCAATAAATTACTAGTTCTCAGAATAGCCTACCCTAGAAAACTTGACAGTTACGAATTAATTTATTTTATTTTATGCAAATTAGGTACATTATACAATGCACGACTGGCTGCATATCAGCCAACCTGAATAAAAGGAAGCTTTCTCTTAAGAACGGTCAAATTATGTTTATGGCAACGGAGCCACTTCCAAGCTACCTTCAACGGCGTCTTTCTAACAAAGCGATATTTGCCAGAAGGAGCCTCTCACAAGGTTTATGGAACTGGCCATCAACAAATTGAATAACATTATTTATTGTTGGTGTGTACTTCATATGGACGTGAAGCAAAGACTGAGCCTTGTGGGATACCACTGGGGAGAATGTTCCATATTGGAATTGTTCGAAACATCGATCACTTCAAATCAATATCTGTTGTGAATATATAACAATAGCCCCTTACCTCTTGCACCAGCATTCTGATCTACTCATTTGAGAATTTAAGAATATCTGGGCACAAAATTCGAAAATAACAGATATTGTGTCGAAATGATAAAGCGATTTGTTCCACAAATGTCAAATAACATCATTTTTTAATTTTAATTATGAGGCTAACCTAAGAACAAAAAATTTCATTCAAAATTTGAAAGATCTCACACAGATCTAGTAGCACACTGTATATAAACCCACTCATACTTACACAATGCTATGTATGTTCGGAGTATATTCGATGCATCCTCAACATCTCGATCCTCATTCATTGTCATTCACAGCATGCTGGTCCGTATTCAAGATGTTAATAAACAAAGCCAACAAGAACAACGTCTCGTATATATCCCAAGGATGAAGGGAAGATTTTAGGATGCAAACTGTTTTCGTAGGGGATCAGTAGGAATTTTCCGTTAGGAAAGATTTCAGGATAATGAAAAGACCCTTGTCGACAGTCGTGAATGAGGAGAATTACAAAGGATTAGGAGTTTGTGTCATGCTTAAGTTCTTCGAATTCATAGGCAGAATGAACTTGGATTAGGGATTTTCTACAGAAAAATTTTTCTTTGTTCAGAAATGGAGATTTGGTCGTAACTCTTGGATTTTATTCTCGAGTAACATTGTATGTACGAAGGGCTTTCATTTCGTATCTCATTTTTTTTATGGTATTAGCCTCAATTTTGTGGTGATGATTAAAAAAAATCAGATATTTGACAGCTGATGCGACAATTGCATTCCTAGAGACATTTATACCTAAAAACTGTTATTTCATCTCCAAAATCAATTACCTCACGACTTCACTTCAGAGAAGAGGTTTCAATATAAAAAAAAATTAAACAATCTTATTGTGAATCCCAAAGTATGCAATTAAAAATATCTAATATTTTCAAACCAACTCAGTATGCTGATAAAATGAACAATTAATTCAACCTCGCTTTATACTGGCTGCGGCAGTGCCAATTGACGAGTTTTGGCAGGTCATTGCTCGGGATGTGGTGAGGGTAAGTAGGTGCGGAAGAGCTCGTTGTGTTCCTAAGAGTCAGCAGTTTTTGGTCAGCATCATGATTTGGACCTAAGTGCATCGAGGCTCTGCCGTTTGCACGTTTTACGAAATAACCGTTCTGTGATCGCGACTCAGCGACCATTTCCGCATTCCTGTCGACATTTCAGCCCCTCTGCAAACTTCATCAAAACTTGGGCTCGTCAAATTGAGGAAACAGGAAGTACACGTAGAAGGCGAGGACATGAACGACCGAGACCGGTAAGAATATCGGAAAATGTACAGGCTGTACGAGTAGCAGTCGAGCATTCACCAAGACGCTCTGCACGGAGGCATACGATAGCTTTGGGAATGTCAGACCAATCTTCGAGGAGGATTTTGTATGAGGATTTATCATTCCTCTCGTACAAAATCATGCTTGTTCAAGAGTTGAGTGCTGATTACGTGAACCGCAAAAATCGTTGTGAGGAAATGATTCAGTGGATCCCCCCAAGAGCAACTTTTTCAGTAGTGATGAGGCTCATTTTCATTTTCCTGGAACAGTAATGGACTTTTTTTGTTAAGGATTAATTCTAAAAATTTAAGTAAAATGAAACAAAAATGTGGAAGAATAATTTCATAGTACGTGTAAGTGTCGTGACGTCAGACACTAGACGACTGGTATTCGCAGAGTGCTTACGAATTCATTGGTGTACAATCACTTGTGCCGTTCGTGTCGTGTTTTGTTCGTTATACGATGGCTGAAAAAACTCACTATATACATACATATAAATTACTTTTTTGTCTTTTTACTTTTTACTCCTCACATAAATATGTTTTGCCATTGATAGACTTCAACAACCAGTACTCAACTACAAACTGTTTAAGAAACGTTTTTTAAATAAATCATCGTTATAAGTTGAACCATGATGAAGCAAACTCAAAAGTAGATACTTACTTGAAAAGTTTAACTCCTTTTATTTCTGCACTGACATAAGATGGATTTGAAGAAAAGACTCCATCACTGCGAATATATCTATTTTAGGCAAATTGTCATTTTGTCCTTTCACGAAGCCTTCTTCCATTATGATGACATAAAAACAAAACTCGAGTTAAAACTACACTGTACAACTACAAACGGCGCGAGAGCCTTGGTGCGGCTAAGTATTTAAACGTAATTTATGGTGTAGCGATCACAGGCAAGAGCCGTGACGTCACAGACCAAACACGTTCCGCGCTAAAATACGTAAATTTCAATAATCTATTTCTCAGTCATTCATTGATGGATTTTCAAAAATTTTTCACTGATTTATCAGTTTTGCTCTATATTTTCATTCTATCGTGTCAAATATAGTATTATCAACATCACTAAACTAGTCCATTGAGCAAAATTTGCGGTACTGTGCTGCATATAATTCTCTTCAACTCCATTAAAGATCACTCCATTCACCTCTAGTCACAGTTTGGTGAGCTGTGTCTCAATTCGGAGTGAAGGGCTCTTATTTTTTCGAGGAGGAAAAAGTCACCGTCTCAGTAACTTCCCAGCGTTATGTGTCAATGTTGGAAACCTTCCTACAGCCTGAATTTGAACAACTTGCTTAAGAACACGATCGGCCTTACATACAACAAAGTTCGAACTTCATTAGCTGTTTTGAGACAGATGTTCTTAGGGAGACTGGTCTCACTGAGAGGGAACTTGGGTTGGCCAGTGCACTCACCAGATTTGAGCATCTGCGACTTGTTCCTTTAGGGTCACCTTAAGGATGAAGTCTTCAAACATTATCCAGACACTCTTTCAGAACTCAAGCAGAGAGTAACCGAAGAAATCCGGGCCAAACCTCTGTTGATATGCCGAACAACGGTCGAAAACTTCCAAAATCATGACTACATCAGTTTGTCGTTGCTGACGGCCGCCATCTTAGTGATATCGTTTTCAAAACTTGAGCAGAAAAAACTATATTTCCTACTGCTTCGAATGAATAAAACCGTTTTTCTCTAACTTTCACCATTTTTTTTTTGAATAGCCATTTGAAACTCGTCAGTCGGCTCTGCCGCACCCTGTATGTTGCGAGGTATTGATCAACCAGATATATAGAATAAAATGAACACACAGTGAAACACTTACTGGTGCACGAATTATCAGGAAATTCATAACTCTGATAACTACTGACAAAAATTTGATTTATTCCACGCAAACATGATTACTTGCTTTTAATGATTCAACATATTTATTGATTTATATATTTATTCATTCATGTGTTTATTCATCTATTTATATATTGATATATTTATTCACTCATGTGTTCATAATTCATTTGTTCATATATTTACTTTTTCGTTTGTATGTCGATTGGTTTGTTTGTTCACTTTTATCTATACAACATACAGAATTCCTTCATCTGTTCTTCTGTCGGTACTCTTTTGTGAATTTTGTTTATACGTAATCATTTATGAAAAGATTTTTTACCGAACGGCTTTAGACCCAGGCAGTCGATGCCCAAACATATATAAAAGAAAAATTACACAGTCTTTCATGTCAGTCGAATCTGCTAGACGGATTATACTAATTTACAAACTCAACTACAACATTCGAGATCGTGAACTTATCTTGAACAATTCATGTTTCTAAATGTTTAAGTTGTGGATTTATCGTGTTAACGGTCGGACGGACTCTCGTTGAATCTTTAGAATGTAAGGTGCCTGAAAAATTATTTCTTTCAAATGCCCGTGGCTTTCTGAGCTCACCGTTAGTACAGTTGGATAACGCAAACAGAAAACCACAGCAATCCAGGCGATAAAATTCCTTCTAAACGTTCCCTAATACCCAAACCCCATCCATTATTTTTCCTTATAAACTCTCATTCCCAAACTCCAACGACGGAAAAAGAAATTAAGACTTATTTACAGTCGAGAGAGTATCGGTGGTAAGTTTACGGAGCGGACTTTTCCCGTGTTCCGGGAAAACTAACAACAGGGATTCGGGAATAATGAGGTCAGGATGAGGAATTCGAACGGCAGGAGAACACACAAAGGAAAGTTCAATTTTTCCATTTCAGTCAGGATGCTACAATCTCAAAGTAGGTTTACCTGACCTCTAATAGCATTTAGATCGAGCACATCCGGGCAGTTTGAGTACCTAGCCAATATAAACCTACTTGACAGTGGCGTGCCGTGGGCGGGTTTTGTCAGGTTCTTCGTACAACACTCTTCTCGTGAAGTGGATATCTCCAGAACTTCAGAAGTTGGAGAAAATTGAATGGCAGATTTTAGAGCTATTTTTCTGAGAAACGAAAGGAGTTGAGAACGATATTTCCTTTCATTTTCGAAATATGAATGATAATTGGAATTTTTCATTTTCATCAAGCATTTATAATTGTAAAATTCTTGATGTTATGTGTATCGAAACTATTAAAATGATCATGTAAGAAGAATCAAATATTGTTTCGCTATAAAAAAATTACGTATTTCCTAATGAAAACCTAATATTTCAACTATATTTCATTTGCTGTAGTAGAAATGAATTTTTATTTTTCCAATAGATGGCTTCAGTTATCTATATCTCGCATTGTATAAATCCAATCGGGTTTTACCTAATGGTGTTAGAAGATGAGATTTCGTTCTACAAACTCTTTCCTGACAGTTTTGTGATGAGTGTTAACGCGAGTCCAAGATAAATATAAGCAAAGAGAAAATATGCTATATTTTACAGTTTTTATTCGATAAAGGAGAAAATGCAAGCCAGGAGGCTGAAAATGTAAATAGTATAAATGTTCCTGATAATGTTACAGTCAATCACGCGCAATTTTTGTTTTGTTGATTCCAATCCGGTAATTTCGATATCTACACCAAGCACTGGAAGGTAAATTGTCGAAAATTTCGATGTAATCGTGGACATTGTCGAATTCAACCATCATATAAGTTGTTCAGATTTCCGAAGAGACAAAGATTACACGAAAAAAACCATTTGCTTAATGATGGCCTTAAGAAAAAGCTTGATGTATAGATACCACAAGAGTTAACGCAAAAAAACCTCATGGGCCGAATTTTCAAGCTAGGATTGACGGCCAGGAAGGTTTTGATGTGTGTTTGGTGGATTTGGAAGGAAATTAGCTACTATAACCTGCTCACCTACGGCACAACTGTTAACTCGGAACTATACTGTCAACAATAGCACCATCTGAAGGAAGCAATCGCCCAGAAGTGGCCAGCTTTGGGCAATAGGATAGGAATTGTGTTCCATTTGGACAACGCCAGGCCATGGTTAGTGACTCACTAAAAGCTCCGGGAGCTTGGTAGGGGCTTCTTATGCATCCACTTAATGGTCCGAACCTGTCACCAAGTGATTACCATTTGTTTCTGTCCATAGCGAACAATTTTGCTGGTGAAAAATTCGCTTCAACAGAGGCTTGTAAAAATCGACTGTCTCAATTGTTTGCCAATAGGGACGATTGCTTCCATGAGAGAGGCAAAATGGCAACAAATTATTGAACAAAATGGCCCATATTTCACCTCAATCGGATCATTCTAACCATGGCAATTAATGCATTGTTTTTCATGCAAAAATAATGGATTTATTTTAACTACACCTTATATCTACATGTAATTTTCTACTGAGTGTAGCTTCCAGCATGAAGTGATTCTATCATAAAGAAGATGCTTCCAACTTTGTAAACAAGTGAAAGAAGTACGTAATCATTACATCTCTTTCTTGGCAAAGATCCATGAATCGTGACCGAATAATAAAAAGATTTGTTCATGCAACAAGCGCTCGTATGGAAGTGGGACCCCTCTTTTCGAAGCAACACCCTAGTTTTCAAATTATTAATTGAAATAATAGGGCGAAACATATTGTTCGCAACTGCCGTCGATAAGTCAAGTGTTTGTATTTTCACTCGACTAAACACTCTTCACTAGGAATATTCCTAATATAAACAAGTGTTCCCAACCTCCAAAGTTTCTCCGAACTTCCTGATTAAAATTTCAAGGTTCAAATATACTCAAAACTGTGAGTTCTACGAAAATTCGGTTAGCGGTGTCAGAATTGACGATACCTAATAAGCCCAATTTCGAACTAACCTGAAAAATTTTTTTGTCAAAAATTTTCGTAAAATTTTCCATCCTTAGAGAATTGAAGAAAATTAAAAGCTCCTTCATGGGAATATTGTACCTTCCCATTAATTAATTCGGTTACAAAAATGCTTGTAGTCGTGCAATCAGTCCATTAATTCATAAATTAGAGGTAAAAATCCTAAATTTCAAGAGGAGGGGTGAGTATAAATACCGCATCTGGAGATATCCGTCATTCATATCGAATAAATCCAGCGTCGAGTTACATGCTCAATGAAGAATATTCCAATTCTGTCAGTCAGGGTGGAAAAACCTTCAGCATTATATTGACTCTAATCCTTTCTACGAAACCGTTTTGAAAATCTTCATCTTCTTGAAGGAGTTACTTACACAAAAGTTTTCAGTAGAATATGGCTGAAGGTTTTCGATATAACTCTGATTTCAGTTGTGAAGATACTGATTGTTAGCAAAAAATCTTGCGAATCCTTTTGGTGCCATATGTGTTTATGTTCAAGTAATCCCCTCTTTTTATACATGGAATTGATTGAAATAATGAAAAATATAGGTTCTTATTTGGAATTAAATGTTTTGATGAATTTGAGTTGTCCAACTTCATCTTCTGATTAAAACCCTGTACATGTTTGGTACAAACCTCACACAGGCTTATAATAGTACGTATTTCCAAAAAATAAAACGAGAGGGATTTTTAAAAAAAAAACCTTTGCAGAAGTATTATAAGAAATGTGAGTCGTCGACGCAATCATTGTTTTCATAACTCATGAACCGTTGAATTTCATCTCAAGGTATGGCATATTGCTGAAATTGTTATCAAAAAAGCTACCTAATGATATACTAGGTGTGCCATTCGATATGAAGGTATATTAGTATGTTTCCTGGAAGTTGTAGAGATCCGAAAATATTTTAGGGAGAAATATCATTGCCTCAAAACACAACATGCTAATTTCCAGCACAAAATTATGATAAGTTTTACATAAACGTCTAATAGGCCATGCGCAAAATCTAAGGAATCGGTAAAAAAAATTCATCCGTATCCCATGTAAATGTAGATATCAACGAATTCATTCAACCCAAAAAATGTATCTTTCAAATGCGGTAAATTCTATAAATAGAAAAATGGTGCTATAAAAAATTTAGATAATCTGAAGAGTTAATTCACGAAAATAGTAGGTCTGGACAGGTGAAAAATCCACTGCCTACACCACTGTGCTTGCCAATTTTCGCTGTTACTTTCAGCGCACGAGACAGAGCTTTTTGTGTCAGACGTAACATAAAAAGCGTTCTTTTGGAACTATGAACTATATGAATTTCAGTCCAACCTTCATACCGTCGTCGCCAATGCAACTGAATGTTGAAAATGTGGAAATCATTGGTTTGACATCGGAATGCCTAATGAATTCCTCGTTTCACTCGGTAGACATTTTCAATTTAGGAAACTTGAAGAAACGATCCTAAGAATTTATACATTCTGAAAGCGATGAATTTTCCACACTCGCTAATTGATTGGACGTTATGAGAATATTTCAAAAGAAAAAATGAAGAAAGCACTGACTTGAAGTCAGGGGATTTTAAGCCGCCATTCATTAATGCGATAATAGCACCTTTGGAGATCAAATATACAGGTGTATCTGAATAACACCGAAAAAATGTGAGAGGTGATTCTGTGATGAAGTTTGGTATTCTGTATAAATTTCTTTGAAAAATTGCCCCCCGGTGAAGTTACATCCTTCCGAAAAATAACAAAAAAAATATGTTTGCTTTTTTATTTTGCATGTTTATTGAGCTAAACTTGGTAAATATTATTTTTCAATAAAACACACACATTTCAGAATATTTTCAAATTAGACGTATAGTTAGAAGTGTTTGAAATAGTCAACCTTAAATATTTTTTTTATAACTTTTTTTTGATGAAAATTATCGTTTTGAAAAAAAAAACTTAAAAGCCCAATTCATTCACTAACATTCTTATTTCTACAAGTTTGTTCGAACACTGGAGCATACATAAATGTATTGCCAGCTCATGTAAAAAAGCATTTTATGGAACAACCAAATTATGATTCTATTAGGCTAAGACTTTTACAACTGAAACAATTGTGAACAACCCATTTAAAAGAACCTGTCAAATATCGACAATACGATTATAATATTTGTTGAAAAAATTTTTTTATCTTCGGTGTAATATTTCCGGGGCAGGTTTTTCACCCTTATGTGGTCTACAAGGATGCAGTTGGAGTATGAATGAAAGAGCAGTCATATCAAGCACTTCATGACAGTGTTTTCCTCGAAGCTTAAATTTTTTTTATATAGGGTAATCCTAAATTGGACGAATAAAGGAAAATTAGAGATTCGTTGGATAATTTAAAAAAAAAGGCCTACAAAAATGGAGACGTAATCGCATTATTTTCAAGATGTATGGTATTCCTTGTAGTTCTACTTTTTTGAGATTATTATACCTACCCATTTTCGAATCTTTATGAATAAATATAAATAATTATCGATTCATTAATCACATCTAGGGATTCACAGCTGGACTATATTCAAGCTACTTGACTTGAAGTCGAGTCAAGTTAAAGTCAAGAAGTAGTTTTGCAATGTCAAGTCAAGTATTCATTCATCAAGTGACATTGAAAAACTATAACTTGACTTGAACTTGAGTTGATTTCAAGTCAAGCCCAAGTTAATTAGCTCGAATATCAAGTCTAGCCGTGAATTCCTAATCACAGCTTACTAACTTATAATAATTTTGATTTTGCTGAGGATTACTAAAGAAAACTACAAGAAACCAAAATGTGTACCGTTGGAACAAAATTTCTTTTGACGTTTCTTCAAACTACAATGGTGCACCAAAAATGTTCTTATGGAAAGAAAAAATATCACCCTCTAGATTTTCATTTAAAAATAGCACGACACATGATGAAATTTTTGAATTGAAATATTTATGCAAAATTGGAGTTTGTTACCATTTGAAAAGAAAGTGCTATGAGAAAAAGCATGAAGAAAAACCCTGTTCCTGAAAGCGTTTACAGGCTCTTGTTTATAGGACAATTTTTTCAAAAGAAGATAAAAGGAATCTATCATTTTCGTTTGTACTTCCAATTGAAGAACACCCTGCATACAGTTAGAATCTTAACTCCATCGATTTTGTAAATATCGTATACCATATATATATACAAAGAGTTTGTTATAGCTGTAGCCGTTTCTCGCATCCTAACCTCCAACGCTCGCGATGATTCCAGTCATCTGGTTGTAGACCTCTATCCTCCAACGCACAGTCTACCTCCTGTCTCCAGGATCTTCTCGGTCTTCCCCTTTTCCTACGGTTGGTGGGTTTCCACTGTGACAATCGTTTTGGCCATCGTATACTAAATTCTTTTTAATCTTCTTGAATTATCTCTGGTTCCGATTAAGCGATCAACATGAAATCTTGCAGGAAGCTTGGATTGGTATTTTATATGTATATACTCTCATTCCATTAAGATTTAGTATTTCGGAATATCTTCTCAAATTTTCTATGGTTCTGTTGATGTGATCAGAATGAAATTTTGCATGAAGCTTTCTCAATTAACACTTGAAATCTGGACTTACTCGTTTTTATGTTCACGAGAATATAGGCTGAATTTTTCATGGGAATTGTTATTTGGGTGCAAATTCTCAAAGTGATCGAATATGCAGCTATAAAATTACTGAAACAATTAATTTTGCCGGATTTTGCTTATTAACTAATTCAAACGCAGCAATTCAGATTCGAACTCACCTTGAAAATACCAAGTTCTCAGCTTTTTTCCTTCGGCACTGGCGATTATCTTTCCACATCGGCCACAAATTCGTCATGGGTGAGTCGAACCATTTATGGTTCAAATATTCATAAAATACATACTTTATTACGAAATAATTGCGCGATATGTTCGGTAAACAATCTCCCAAAAAGACATAAATGGCACATTTCAAACTTGAATGTGGATCCGAAGCACACTAATAATATTATATGCTGCTAGACGAATTCAAACAGAAACTCTAATTCAGTTCTAGTGGGTGTCTTCTTTGGATGACAATATTCTCATCCCACAATATCCATTAAAAACACGTTCACGGATTGCAATGGCTGAAAGATAGATACCCCCGCAAACCTTATGAGATTGGTTCTGTCGAGGCAATAAGGAGATTCATTCCTGTTTAGTTCCACTGCGAAAATATTCATTTCCTGATTACTTCTGGGATTTGTTTTTTCAATCGATTTAAGAGCTGGCCTGCAATTCATCAATTCCTACAGAATAAATATTTTAGGAATTAAATACTACTTGGTCGGAATTTTTGGGCAAAGAAATGTACATTCTTCAGAAGTTACGTTCTTCCCAATGGTTTCCTTACTTTTGATATTCCATAACTAGAAATGTACGTTCGAGACAATAGAAAGACAACGTTTGACTTCAATGATTTCTATTTCTCAGAGTAACTTTCAGAAGTTCTCTAATGATGAGGCATGATAGCAGTCATATAGACTTTAGCTAGCTTGGATTTTTAGACAATAGAAAAACGGTATTGATTGGATCAGCCCATGTTCATTGTACAAAAGTGACAGAACCGAGTCATTCCAGCATGATTATTCCACTAGAAACTGAAATAAATGGGCACTCCCACAACACCGCATTAAGAGAACCCAAGATAGCTTCAACTTTCTGGGTATCAAGTTGCTGAACGAACTTCCTCAAGGCTGGATGGAACTAAGCAAAGTTTCTTTCAAACATAAAATGAAAGTCTTTTTAACGAAAAATGTATTCTATTGCATAAAAGAATTTTTAGATTTTGAATTCTAGAAATTAATGCACCTATTATCCGTAAGCCAGTTGCCATTGTATTTTTTAGTGCGACTTATTATTGTGATGTATTGAATATTTGTGGTATCATTTTTTTTTTATACATTTAACCTAGACGCACCTTGTAAGCTATTGAAGGTTAATTCGATTTATTTGTGTTGTTTAAAAGGAAATGAATTCTATTCTATGATATTCATCGACAGATAATAAAAAGATCTGAGGCTGGTCCCCTATAAAATTCAATTGGTGCAAGACTTGAAACCTCAAGATGCCATTCATAGGCTAGAATTCCTAAACCAGGCCATTAAGCGCTTTCAAACGTTTACACATCTTGTTTGAGGATGAACCTCATTTTCACCTTGATAGCCACGTTAATGAACAGAATTTCCGCTGCTGGAGTCTAACCAATCCAAAAAGCAAGCATCAGAAACCATATGGACTGCAATAATTTCGCAGGTAATTATTGGCCCTGACATTTTCGAAGATTAAGGGTGCCGTGCACTTACTGTGAATTCGGAACGTCATACGAGGATGTAAGATGAGTTTTGTACCTTAACTGACAAAATTTTTAGCTTTTACCAAAGAACATGGTTACAACAGGATTGAGCAACTTCACACAGGTCCAATTTGTTTATTGCCATGAGTTCGTAACATTTTTCCAAAAGATGTGACATTCATTCACATATTGACGATTTGAATCAGAGAATATGTCGAATTATGTCCTAACGATTGTGACCATCCTCGTTCCAACTATAGATAAGGATTCCGTTTTCGATGTTCAGAATAAATCAGTTCTCATATAATCATATTCCGGAAGTTCAAATTGTCTTCTACGAATCTGATTTTATTGGATATAATCACCACAGATTATTATAGCCCTAAGAGCAGTGACAATTATGGACAATATTCATTTATAGTATTACCACATGTGTCTCTTCAGCGCTGTCTAGTACAAATGTGCCATCGCTTGAAAAACGGTCAATTATTCCAAATTTCCACCATTATCTCGATATTTCCTTCAGTGAAGATATTTTATTGAGAACTCGAATGAAAATTCGATTAACAAAAAACTGAACTTCATTCGAAATTTTTAGATTACACACATCTCTCAGTTGAATGTACTCACGCCTGAAAGATGCTACGATGTAGTGTCATCGATTCCTCGAAACGAGAACTCAATCAGGATTCGATACAATTCCCCACGAGCAAAAGACAACATCCTGGACTCGATTAATCTTTGAAAAAAACATGTAATTACCGTCAACGGTCAGAATAAAGTGGACCAACATCAAAGAACCTTCCAGTTCGAGCCACCACCGATCGAAGACCTATTTCAACCGAACAAGCAACGAAAAAACACGTATGCATCAATAACTCTCGTTTCTCGAGTGTCGCGTTGCTAATCAGGACGGTCAAACGAAACGAAACCAAAAAAAAAAAAGTTTCTGAAATGTAGAACTTTCTGAAAAAATCGAGAAAAAAATTCATTTGAGTTTTTGCATACTTTATTCGGATACCGTGGAAAATACAGAATTATACAGATGTTATTCTAGGAAAATATCAATATTTTTATGAAGAGAAATCGAATATTCGTAAAACATGTCATGTAGCAAATGTCAAAAGAAATAAAGCTCTCTTGAGTATATTAAGTGATCATTAGGTGTGTTAGACTTGAAAGAAATATTTCCATTCATTTATATCTATTCAATGAAGCAATAACATTTTTATTATCCTGTACCATTAGTGATTGAATTTTCGCGAATATTTCCCTCCTGTCAAAAATTCTATGTATATGGAAAACAATTATCGAAAATTACAGCGAATATTTCCCTCCTGTCAAAAATTCTATGTATCTGGAGAACAATTATCGAAAATTACAGCGATAATTGCATTGTAGGAAGCGAAACTGCACTGCGATAATTGTTCTGTTCATAGATGCATAGTTTCTATGCATCTTACACAGTTCGAATCTATGGCAATTCCATTCTACATCAGTTTGACAAGTAATGTAACAGTTCATTCGGGAAATATTCCTCCGAATTACACTCGTGCATCAAAATGACCGGATAATTTCGCATTCCAGCGTGTTTTCTTTGAAAAACTGCATTCGGTCATTTTCATTTTTGGAGAAAGAGCCCTCCACCTTCGGTGTCGGGCTCTTTCTCCAAAAATGAAAATGAACTCATGCAGTTTTTATGACAACACGCTGTCATGCAAAATTATCGGTAATTTGGATGCACTTGTGCAATTACCTACGATAATTGCATTGTAGGAAGCGAAACTGCACTGCGATAATTGTTCTGTTCATAGATGCATAGTTTCTATGCATCTTACACAGTTCGAATCTATGGCAATTCCATTCTACATCAGTTTGACAAGTGATGTAACAGTTTATTCGGGAAATATTCCCCCGAATTACACTCGTGCATCAAAATGACCGGATAATTTCGCATTCCAGCGTGTTTTCTTTGAAAAACTGCTGTCAGTGTCATGTTAATAATAAATATTCCATTTCGATATATGAAAGTTCTTGAAAAAGTTTGCAGTTTTTATGACAACACGCTGTCATGCAAAATTATCGGTAATTCTGATGCACTTGTGCAATTACCTACGAATATGTCTGTCTATTTATGTGATGACTCAACTGAGTTTAATTGTAAATTGTTAACATTGCAGTATTTTACAAATTTCGAGTGAGCCGTAAAGTATCGGCACAGTTTTTATCGCTACATTGTTGGGTTGGCGAGAATATCATGAAAGATGCAATTTTGTTTTTCAGAGAGCATTTGTTAAGCAATTCTTCCTTAAAAAGTGCAAATTGAGGAAAGCTGCTGCGTTACCTCTTCAGAAAAGGTTTTCTATTCTACTCAGCTATAAAAGAAAATTCATTTTAGAATCCTTCTGAAGTGTCCTCCCATTCCATCGAGAACACATAATTCTACAGGGTGAGTACTCGATCCATTGATAATTTTTGAGCTAGAAGAATGTTTCAAATTTTATCGGAACCTACAGTACGCAGTGTATGAGCTTGAATTACTTTTGACTCTACAGGCTGGTCCAAAAGTGGTAAAACACGATACTGTTTTCAAATGGGAATGAAAATTTTGATTTCGAAATACATACCCTACTTTGAATTTTTTCAAATGGCATGTCATGAAATTTTTTGTCAGTGTGATAGTCTAGTGTGTATTCTTATTTTTTTTTCAAAATGCTTCAGATTTCATGTTTTGTACTGTTTTATTTGGACAAAATGAAATGGAGACAATTGAATAGACAGAAACATAGTGTCAGAGTTTTCTGAAGGAGTTCGAAATGACTGCATAACTTCAGGTGAATAGGTCTCATCAATATTTATCGCTCGTAAGATCTGCTCAGATGTCTGCCAACTTCTTTCAAATCGAACAGCGCCTCATTTCAATCATATTGAAATTATTAAAAAAATTTGCAGACATCTAAGCAGATCATTATATGAGCGATAAAAATTGATGACTCTCATTCAGCTGAAAATATGCAGTCATTTCGAATTCCATCAGAAAATAACAAACGACAGATCAAAAGATCCTGACTCCATGTCACTGCTTGGGGGCCTCAGCCTCGACCTCAGCACTGCATATAGGTATATGTGGTCTTCAAAGGGGCAATTTATATTTGAATGGAATAAATAAAGACGGCATATGAAAAGTTTAAGAACCACCACGGGGCTGCTCAGTTCAAAATGGAGCTAGTGATATTTCTTCTGACAAATCCGTTTTTTATGGTATTTCCACATAATTTCATTAATCAATAATAAACATTTTCAGTTTGAGAATGAAGAAAGAAAAATTTTGGTAACTTTTAGTTTTTCGCCAAAAAATCGATGATATGAAAGCACTCAAATATTTATGGAATATTCGTGAGAAAAAACCTACCAAAAATTATCCAAAACGAGGTGAAATTATAATTTCGTGAAAAAAATAACTGACCGTCGTATAGTGCTGTTCTCTACTTATTTGCTACAAAAAAAGAAAGAAGATGAAATGAATGTACAACTTCTCAAACCGTACAAAGTTTGGTCAACGCAGGAGCGTCAGAGGGGAAATAAATAGCTAGTGTGACTGATTCGCGAAAAACCACGTAGTGATAATCCTTCTTAAGTTTATAGCTGAATGATGAAGAAAATGAAGAAAGGACTCACGTGAATTCAGATTCATGGTTGAAAAATGGAAAAAGAACTATAAAATCAAGAGAATTATTTCTAACTACATCTCTAACGCAGAAGGATATCGTTGATTTACAAGTACGCGCCATTTGCGCATGCAATTATGCAATTGTACGGCCCTCAGCACTGTTTACATATATTTATGGTTTTTATGGAATGAATATTGAAATAGGGATATGACTAGGAACGAACCTATTGAAAACTTCAAAATTCCAAAATTGAAATGAAAAATATTCATAGGTTTTTTTTTGTAAATTGATCATAAGAAATTGGTGATTGTTGAATCAAGTCAAGAATCAAAAAAGGTAGAGATAATTCAGAAGAGAATATAAATCGTTAAATAGAAGAGAAACAATCAAAAAACTAAACTGAATAATAGTATATTATTCAACGAGCGGTAATGTAGGTCATAACTCGCGCAGATGAAGTTTGCAGTACGACTAGTACGAGCCGCAGGCGAGTGCTGTAATTTAAAAAGTGAGCTATGACCATTATCACAAGTTGAATACTATACTTCATCTACGCGACTAAAACAATAATTACTAAAATACAAGAATAGAGAAAGAACTTTATTGACAAACCCCAAAAGTTACCTATAAACGTCAAAATTGAAGTTTATAGTGACATTCTTCCCCTCATTAACAATAATAGAATATTCCCTTTCGGCCAACCGAATAGAAACACAAAAGTATAAAAGCACAGAGCCATCTTTTCCGATTCATTATAGTGAGTTATAGCAGTGAGTTATTATAACTCACGCTGTTTGTTAATATATACTATTAATTGCTCAAAAGCAGTTGAATAAGGAGAAGGAGAAATTATGACTGATTGAGTTGGAACAGGATGAAGTGGATTTGATAGTAGAACATAATTGTGTTGGAAGAATTAATTAGGAAGCTGAACAGAATTTTGTACATAAGATAAGTAATTTTAAGTTATTGTAATATATTTTTTTATATAATTGAAATAAGATAAGATAGTTAGGTAAGCTGGTTTAGTTAGGTTGTTTGTTCTTTTGATGAAGAAATATAGTTCTAAATTTTGAATTTCAAAATATACTATTTCGGACGGAGAATTCAACCCAAATCTCAAAGACTCAAAAGAATAATTGATGGAAACCATATCAGTATATGTGGTCTCCAAGAAGGGTGGAGACGTCAGTGATTTCTTCATCTTTTATAATTTGTAATTTAACTTGAATATAATGTGAAAAAACGTGTGACTTGTTTTTTCAGTTTTTTTGGACCGTCTCCGTTTATAAATAAATTTTTCATAGATTTTTTTTATAAATAAAAATCGAGTAACATAAAACGATGGCTGCAAAAACCTCAACTCAATTCATTTCCGTCTCCTCTTTACAAAGTCGACCGACATAAAACCCACCCCTACCTCATTCACCCAAAACACGCATGCATTCGCAACTTCCGATCCCGAGGCGTCGCGATGCTAATCAGCACGGATAAACGCAACAAAACCTGGGGAAAAAAACGGGCGGGCGAAACGACGGCGGAGGTCCCGCGTCGAGACGCGCGTCGGTCTAGCCGACGCGGCCGGCTGTCGGCAAAGACGCGCGACAACAGTATCCGTCAAACGTCCTACGGTAGTTGCAGACGTCGGCGTTCCGACGCGTGTAGTGCGATCATTCGTGCTGACAGCCCGAGGCCACGAGGATAGAAGACGTAAGAAAAATTTCGAATCATGGTCTTCGAAGGCTCATTTGGGGTGAGTTATTTTTCTGAAGGGGTTTAAGGGTTGGGAAATGATAGTTGGATAGTGGAGGGTTTGCCAACATGCCGAGTTGGCTGTAGCCTAAGGCGACAGATTGAGCTTATTTATATTTAAATTTGATTCACAGAATTGAAAAAAATATATACACACACAAAGTAAGAAATTCAAAAATTGGAGAAGAATTAAAATATTCAATAAAAATCGAAAATAAATCAAAATACATATACAGAATCAGATACTCAATATTTCAAGAGCTCATCTTGAACCATTTCTCAACGCTTTGTAATATAATTTATTATTTTGCGAATCTGGAATCTCGCAGAAAGATACTGTAAATGCTCTTAAAATTCAACTTAAACTGTTATACTTAGAGATAATTATCATTATTATTAGAAGTCTTTATTGCATAAAAGGTTGTACAATAGTTTGTTAAAAAAAGTGCAAAATGCGAGCATATCGCAAAGCGATGTCTTCTTGCCAACCTTTACAGAATTGTGATTGAAAAAAAAATTTCATTGTGATGTTTATAAAGTATGAATGTAATGAAAAATATTTACAACGTTTTTATTTCTTGTGAGTTTTGCATAGTTTTGAGACATATACCTACTTTACCTTATTTTAAAGGTGGTACCTACATGATTAAGATATTCCTTGCTCCGGGAAAAGTTTATCCAAGTAAGTTGATGAAGCACAAATCATTAAGTTAGAATTTTATTGTTCGAGAATTTAATGGATATGATTGTGAACTGAGGTATTAAAAACAGAGGCGACAAAAGAGGAATAGCCTTCAAGCGGCAAATTTGTAAATCCGTCACTGTATTTAGATGACGGCGCGGGATGTTGTATGACCTTGAAACTGTTGTTTCTAGGAGTTCGCCCAGTCCCGTCTGTCCTCAAGTGGATAAGGGTTATATTTTTGGGGTAGTTTTATTTATTATCCTCAATAATGGCGTGGTGCTCTATTTCACTATAGTTGGGGAAGAGAGGAATCTAATTCTTTATGAATTTTTCTCATGCTTAAGTACTACGTTGTCAAAAAAACTTCGGTAACTCTGATTGTTCAGTTTTCTCGTGAACATTCAAACTTCAGCAACTTGTTTTTGTTTTTACTTTTTCGGTTCCTCACTAGAAAAGGAAGGTTACATCATACAAATCTTTAATTGGAAGATATTGACAGTTTTCGTAGTATTCAGCACACTATAGGTTTTAGTTTCAGATTTTGGTCACTGGGAATTTTTGATATTACGATGTTACGGTGACAACTATTTGAATTTATTTGAATAAAAATATTGAACATAAATTACCCTCTCGAGCGGTTTATGAATTTCTTGAATGAAAATTTCCAGGATTTTTCTGTATTTATTTTCAATTCATAGTAGATACAAAAGTTTCACAAATTTCATCAAGTAAACCATATATTAAGCTCATTTCTGCTGAACTGTACGAGAACGTACCTCATGTTTAATATTTGACCTGAAATAAATTCCAATAACTTTGTTATTTGAAAAATTTTGAGTAACCAATATCGAGAACAAAATGTCATGCTGAATATCCTGAAACCATCAAAATGTTCGTGATAATTTGTATAATGCTTTATTACCCTTTTTTCATCAAGATGAAGCTGAAAAAATAAAAATGACTGGTTGTCAATCAAAAACCAAAGTTTATACCTGTAAGGACTAAAATGTGCACTGTGCGAGAAAGAGAACACCTAACCTGCCTTTTTAGGTAATTATGCAGAGAATTCCTTAAGGACATAAAAATATTTCAGGAGAGGAATCTTGGAGCCAATTCAAGAAAAAAAGTAGAATGAACGATAAGTTTGGAAAATAATATTTTTTTGTAACCATTATGCTCCTATTTTAAATATCTTTATAACGTTTGCTACACATCTTCAATATTTCAAGATGCATATTTCGTACAAAAAATGTTATTATTTCAGCCAGTGGTTCCGTACGGGTTTTTTGCTTTGGTTTTTTTGAATGAAAAATGTTTTAAGATTCTCATTTCTAGGCGAAATTGACAAATTGATTTCATTTCTCCTAACTTATGGTTTTTCATGGTAATTCGCTCAAAATCCTTCCGATGGATTGGAAATTCGAAGTTATGTATAACCATGTAAAATTTTGTTTTCTCAATAATTGAGAAAAAAAACATTCCGATCGAACTGAAATTTGAAAATCAATGCAAATGTATTGATAGTAATCTCAACATCAGAATATGTTTCAGAGAACAAACTGAAAATCCTGAAGTTTTCTGATTATTTGCGAGGCAGGTTGAAAAATTCTAGGATATATAAAAAAAATTGTCATTATTTTGATTGGCTTTTAGCAAAAAGGCGCAGCATTAACACTTCAGAATATTGTGAATATCAATTGAAATATAAAATTCAAACACATATTTGAGTGGAAAAATACTCTTGTTTCTTGAGTTGGTACGATATAACATTTTACCAAATAAGTTTCGGGCCTCACAAGTAAAACACATTTTTTTTTTTTTAGAATTCTACTTCATTTAAGAGTGATACATGTACTCCAACGCTCCTCTAACTTTGCAATACCTTTTCGGTGAAATCATCATTATTTGCCTCCGTTAGAGCCCTGGAGCATTCTACAAAAAGGAAGTCTCGTGATCAGTCAGTTGAAAGCGTAACTCAGTCAATTTGATGATGGTTTTAATCGGTTTGTGATTGAGCATTGTCAATACACGAAACTAGATTTCATTCATTTTGAAAAATCTAAAATTGTAGCAAAGCTTGACCTCCCATATCTCCGGACTTAACTCTATGCTCCGAAAATTTCACACACATCTTTGGAAGCTTGGTACTAACGAGAAAATAGTGGAATGGTAGGGGAGAGATCTTGTGCTCCAGGCTCTGAAATTATTAAACGACGTGTTATCAAAAGAAATGAACCTTCCAAGTGTGTATTTATGGTTTATGAATTTTCTTTCGTTTCCTCATATTATGTTCCAGTATATGATGAGTAGCATTGTACTGGAAGTAATAGGTTTCCTGTTTGTGTAAAGTCTCCCTGCATGTTAAGAATTTGGAGTGGTATATTCAAGAGCTTCACTTAATTATTGGAATAATGAAAAAAACTGCAAGTTTCTTCATTGATTATTTGATGATCACTATTGAGTTCATATAATATCACCACTCAATTCATTATAACAGCTGGTTCATGTTTCGTTATTTATATTTGAATCCTCTTGATTCTTAACAAAGTATATACTACTATCCACCCAGAATATTTTCTTCATCCCTTACATTTTAAAGAGTAAAACTTAACTCGTCATTGCTGTTTCAAAATTCCAACAACCAGTCTTCTCTTCCAGCACCTGTATTAATATAAAAAGTCAATTATTTCTGATGACTCTAGCCAACAGAGAAAAGCCTCACCGTGTTTCCAAATAGCCTGCACAGAGGGGTGTATTAAGTCATCCACCTATGGGCGACAGCAAGCTGTAAAGTTTATAGCCATCATCGCGAGACCCAACTATATAATTTTCTATACGCATCGTATGAGTTTTATACTACAGCCAGCGACCGCATAGTCTGTGTGTTCATGCGGACAATTACACCCCAACAAATTCATCGTGTTTTTTTTTCCTGCAGCAATGAACCGTGAAGGTCAGGAAAGTAATCTCGCTTTCATCAGATACACCCATAAAATTCATCATCATTTTTCGTATATATATTGCAATGAAATATACGGTATATTCTTCTCATATATCAGATGGTAAAACGAACAAAAAGTAGATAGGGTTTATTACACGCAATATTTTCCATCTAGCATTAAATTGAGAATTACGAGAGCATAAAATGGACAGTGTAACTTATATGGGGAGGAGTATTACCAAGACTTTTTTTTCCGAACTGGTAGGTATTTGTTTATCGCAGTTTTAGGGTGCATTCGAAGTGGTTTTTTATTTTATAAGCTCATGATATCCATATGAAATTGAATTTGAAATTGACATATGAACTTGGAAGAAGCTGACAATCAAATATATCAAGGATATAGCAAAAATTCTAGGAACGTCAACTCGTCCGTTTTTCCTTATCCTCATTCTAAATATCGCATCGAATATCATCTGACCATATTTTTTCTCGTATTTCGACTAAATTGTTCTATAAAAAATTAAATATGACATTTGACGAATTGTACTAATCCCACTCTCTAAATGCCATGTCAAAGATTGAGGGGTAATGTTCTATATTTAGTTAACCTAGTGGTATCAAAAGGTCATACGTTGTCTATGTTAGACGTGAACAATTCAATACTTGTCGAAACTAAAATTACGAAGAGCATCAGGGTTGAATGGAATTAAATTGCCTTGCTTCTGAATATATCCACTTATTTATGTTCGTTTTTTGAACGTGTTTAAAACTTACATTGTGAACTTTGCTCATGGCTTGAACAAAACCAAGTACTCACACATTCACTCTTGGTCGACAATTTCTGAATACGGTAATACCAAATGTAACTGACAAGTTTGTTAATTAAATAACACTGCTTTGAAGTAGATGGCTTATCAGTTCTGAAAAGCACCAAGTATGATTTCACTGGAATTCAATATTTTTCATTGAAATAGCATAGGTTATGACGTCGATGTAATAAGTAAATTACAAACTATTATTATTATTTCGAACTGGGGTCGTTTTGGTTCGGTAAGCCTTCCGGGAACTGCGACCATGTAGATCTTTTGTTCTCTACCCTTCTCATTCATAGAAACCGAAGGAGGTCGTCAATAAAACTGAAAACCTCCTTAGGGGCCTTGGCCGTTACCTCTCTGGCATCCAGGACCAGCTTACCCATGTGAATGTTTCTTAAGTCAGCCTGCTCCGGGCACTTGCATATCATGTGTTCGGCTGTTCAAATCTCGTCTGCTGACTTTCCCATACGTTACAAATGATGTTTGTACCGACAGTGCCCCGTCAGCAGTCTCACCATCACCCGAAGCTCGGCTCATGACAGCTTCAAGAGCTTTTTGGTGTAGGTGGGTGAATTTATTTGAATGAACAAGTTCAGGAGTGTTAGTCCAGTGGATTATCCTGTTGTTCAACTCCCATAGCTGGACCGCAGCTTTCTATTGGTCTTTTCCTAGCCCACAGAAAGGCTCAGGTCCAGCAGGTGTTAACCTTGATGCACTTTTTGCAAGTTTATCAGCTTTTTCATTTCCTTCAACCCCACAGAGCCCTGGTACCCATAGAAAAGTCAACTTATTGCCTCTGTCCAGTTGCTCTATGGTGTTACGGCACTCCCAAGTCAGCACAGACCCCTGGCATCACGATTCCAGGGATCTCAGCGTGGTTTGGCTGTCCGTGGTGATGTAGATATGCGCCCCCTCGAGGTTCATTTTGAGACACTCCGGAGCGCATACATGAACAGCCATTATCTCGGTCTGTAGAAACGAGGGCTTACTTCCCAGGGCTTTAGAGATCCTCAGTTTAGGTCCATATATCCCAATGCCAGTGCCCTTCTCTGATTTTGATCCATCGGTGAAATTACAAACTATATTGAATATATCTTTTATTTTAATGTAATCAGTAAATTAGAAAGTATTTCGAATTTTTATTTTATTTCAATATGCCGGGTCTATGAGCTTATTATTTTTATCTATTTCATGTGTAATCGGTGAGCGGTGTCAAAATTGACGATCTCTAATTAGCCGAATTTCGATCTCACCCGAAAAATTTTTTGTCCAAAAATTTTCGTGAAATTTTCCATACCCTTAGAAAATTGAAAAAAATAAAAATTCCTTCATGGAAATATTGTATCATTTTATTGGTTGATTCGACTATGTTGATCACGAAAATGCTTGCAGTTGGGTGAAAAACGTTTGTATTTGAGGGGTCTGTGACGAATAATTCAGGAGATATAACGATTTTTGGAGGGAAATTCAATTTTTTTACCAATTTCGAGTTCAAATTCCCTCAAAACCGTAAGCTTTACGAAGAAATAGTGAGAGATGCCAGAATTGACAATCTCTGATTAGCCAAGTTTCGATCTCACATGAAAAAATTTTTATCGAGAAATTTTCTCATAATTTTTCATACCTTACCCTTAGACCTATTCAAAAAACCCCAACACTTCTCTTTATCTGTAAAAAGGTAATTGAATTCGGGACATCCTGTACATTCGAAATAAACACACCGATAAAGGTCATCATTGTTACGGAAACGACTACCAAATCATCAAAAACTTTAAGTCAAAAGTGTACCTGCAACTTTACTTCAGTCGAAAGGTATTGGGTCTTATAATTATTGCTGTGTATGAGCACAGTACCATATCCGATCTCATGCGCTATGTCTTCCCAAAAAGCCTTTTGCAGGCCCACATGGCTACAGTGGCTCTGGAAAAAGTGTTGGATATATATTTACTCCAGTTGAGTTTATTATCCAGAGTAACACCCAGATATTCATACACACTGTAAAAGTTCAGAATTGGGCCATTTAGAACCGGTTAACTTGCTATGGTATATCGTCAGGTTAAATAGACACATAATATCTATTCAAACAACAACTTAAAGAGTGAAGGTAACGTCAAATATTCTTTCTTTTCAATTGGCAATAAGTCACAGAATTCGTTACCCATATGTCTGTGGATGGGCCAAATATTTTTTCTCCAGATTTCATTCCAAATAATTCGAGGAAGTGTCGATATTCGTTAGCTCCTATTCAGGAACTTGTCACATATGATTATCGGCTGAATGGAGTTCTCAAACTATCGGCTTTCAGGAAAAACTTCATCGAACAATGGCGTGAAAACGCGCCGAGCTTTCATCGAGTTTTCCCAATTCACGTGTATTGCTTGCCTTGTCGTGAAAAAGCCGTCTATTTGTATACAATACGATTGAATTTGCTGTCGTACTATGCGGAAATTGGGTTGTAAACATTCCAACAAAGGGTTTGGATATGCACTACTAACCATGTTGAATTAACAAGAGAATGGTATTATCGGATAAGCCCGAAGGTCGCAGCATAACAGAGAAATGAACTTGATTTTTTCGTATGAAACCACAATTCGAATATATGCGAAAGCAAATAATATTCGAAATGTGAATTCTAGTACATTATTCAACGAGCGGTAATGTAGGTCATAACTCACGCAGATGAAGTTTTTCAATTCATCAAGTGAGTTATGACCATTACCGCAAGTTGAATACTATACTTTATCTACGACTATATCAATAAATACTAAGGAAAAAATACAGACTTAGAATATAGACAGAAAGAACGGGAAATAAACAGCTCGATCCCGAGTACAAGAGAGATGGAAACTTAGTGTCACCAATCACAATCAAACTAGCTTCGGCTAGCTCGAATCTAGTACAGAGTACAGACATAGAACTATATTGAAAAACGTTAATAGTTGCCTATAAAAATGCATTAAAATATACCAAAAAACATTCCCTGTAAACGACGACTTAATGATCTTACTGCTACACCAATCTTGAAAATTTTTTCAAACTCCTTTATATTTTTTTCGGGAAAGTAATTCTGCATGGTAATATTTGCTGTTTGTCTTTTGGAAATGTATACCTATATAAAATTTCATCTTCACTATCTGAATTAATCGTTTTCAGCAAAACATTCACAATAATTAGATATCAACTTAATTTGAAAACGTCAAAATTATTGAAGTGACATTTCCTCGGACATTCCTCCCCTTAATAACAATAATTGAATGTTCCCTTTCGGACAATCGAATAGAAGCAGAGAAGTACAGAAGCATAAATCCATATTTTCCGATTTATTATAGTAAGTTATTAAAACTCACGCTGTTTGCTTATAGATGCTATTAATTGCTCAAAAGCAGTTGAAGAATGAATATATAATTCAATAGGAGTAGATAAAACATTAGAAAGATCAGTAAAATCACTCAGATAACATACAGGGTGTATCAGTTTGAATCGTTAAATTTAATGGGATATTATCCTCTTTGTCCTTATTCGGAAAAATGTATGTTATATACCTCTATCTCGATCCCTAAAAAAGATACAGGGTGTTGAAGTTCACAAGAAAAAATTATTTTTATGCAAAAGGTTTAAAAAAACCTTGGATTCAAACGAAATTTTGCATGCCTACCCTACTCCCTAAGGGCCGTTTTATGAAGGTATATTCGATTTTGGGGGAACACCAGTGGCGTGCAATTCGATCACATCACATTCAATTATTTCGAAGAAAAAAGTTTGTCACTGTTATTTTTAAGGAATAAATAAAGCAATTTCGAATTGCTGCTTCGATTTCGAGTAAGATTTGTTTTTACAGAACAAAATTTCTTATTGAAGCGTTTATATAGGGGTGTCCAATACAAATTTTCATTTCGATTACAAGAAACTATTATATTTCAGGAGAAATCGTTTCGATCATTCACATCACGAAATTGACCCAATCAGCTCAAATGTTTCCAACAGTTTCTCTATTGCCGGCCGAGAAGGTGGTTCAAGACCAGCCAATAGTAGTTAAATTGTGCGTACTTACTGTGACTACGAAATTTACGCAATTTTTGTATTAAATTCAAACAATTTCAGTACATGTAACGTTCCATTTTTAGTATTGGCGTATTTTCACTTGTCAAATGTCAAAAGATAATAGATTCAAAAGAACAGTTACCTCCTATCGGAAAACCCTTCACTTAAACTTCATTTCAAGACGCTACAATTAATTGGTATGAATAAATGAGACTGAACTAAATTGGGTGAATACTTTTTATTTGTTTCATTCATCAATTCCCAGTTAAATTAGAAATTGTGTGTGGAACGTGAAACCAAACACAGTTCAGCAAGACTAATCGAGCTATGCCTATTTGATAAATTACACATTGAATATTTGCATATCAATTAGATAGAATTATGAACATAAATATATAATGTGGTTTCAATTAAATTTTTCAGCTAAATATAAATAAATAATATTAATTGAAATACAAAGAGAATATTTCGAAACTTGAATAAATTTCCTACAGCTCTGCCAAATTTCCATCATGACATGGAAACATGATGAATTTAAAAAAAAATTTAATCACATAATTCTCAATATATACAGCGTGGACGACTGAAAACGATACAATTCCGTTTTTGAAAATTGCATCAACATCACACCAAAACATGAGTAGGTAATTCAAAATTTCAGACTTTTTCGAGAGGCGAAAAAAATCTGAATTAGTTAATTCACTTCAGAACTTATAAAAATGAATAGCCATATTTTTCAATACCTATGTTGCTTATTCCGTACTGTTCTAAATTACATTAAACATTATCTAAAATTGAATTGATAACCTCTGAAATACAATTTTTCTTTTCTTAAAAATAATATGCTGTTTCAGGAATTCGATCCATAATTCTGAATAACAATTTTGTTTTCAAGATTTCTAACTTCCTAATCTCAATTTCAATTTCGTTTTTCAGAAATCAAATTAATTATTCTGAAATTCCATTTTTTTTTCAACTATACTGTCTTATTCTAAAATACATGTTCCCCATTTGAAATTGAACATTGATTTTGTGAACTACAATTGGAAAAGATGTAGTTAGAAATTGAAAGTTAAAAAGAATGAAATTAGACAAACTACGCCAAATTAAAGTTAAGTATCATAGAAAAATGTGGTGATTAGTCAACACAATGGGCATATGAAAGTAAAACAGTGAGAGATGGTTAATCGATAATGAAATACATTGAGGTCCTGCATTTCATTAAGATGCAAAGCGATAAAACAAAACTCAATACTGAGATAAATGTCAGACGTGGATACTACTTAATATTCTGTCTGTCACTTCTTTAAAAGTTCCTGAGTGGGTTTAGCTACATTGAACTGAAATGAGTTTAATTCATTCAACTCGATACAAAATACGAGTTGAACAGTGCATGAGCTAGATCCATCAAACTTGCCCTAAATAACAATTGAAATTCGAGATAAGCACTGACACACCGTCAGCTGGGTAGCGCCCTTGGAGACCGAATGGTATATAGATAGAGACCAAAGTGTTCATATATGAGTTGGAATTTACTATCACGTCACTTTTATCGATTATTTTATTCTCGTCCTGACATTCGACAAAAACACTATCTATTTTTTACATACACATACTGAATTTCAACGTATAGGGCTCACTTGTAACCGAAATATTAGTTATTTTATTTCGATATTTAACTTCATTTATCTCTAGTTTTTATTTATTTATTTTTGTTCATCCTACGTTTGTTTATTTGTAATTTTTTCAACATTTTTGTCTGTTTTTGAATTGTCTGTTGTCCTGGTGTCATGAAAAAAGGGGAGAAAAAGTTCTATCTTCCCACAATCTTTATATCATGACTACTAGTTTCAAGACTTTGAATTAGTCTCATTCTAAGGTCTTCTAGAGATACAAGCTACAAATTTGAAAAACTCACAAATAAATCTATTATATTGGACAATTCTTCACTACAAAACAAATTAAGATGGCGTCAATTAGAAGACTTGAGAATGAGACTTATTTGAAGTCTTGAAACTGAAACTAAATCACAAGATCTTGGAGGCCAAATCACAGGTCCAAAACGTGCAATTAGGCGGTCACCAAACTTGTCCTTCAATAAATCGATTGTGGCACGAGCTATGTGACATGTTGCGCCGTCTTGTTGGAACCACAGCTCCTGGACATCATGGTTGTTCAATTCAGGAATGAAAAAGTTAGTAATCCTGGCTCTATACCGATCACCATTGACTGTAACGTTCTGGCCATCATCGTTTTTGAAAAAGTGCGGACCAATGATTCCACCAGCCCATAAAGCGCACCAAACAGTCAGTTTTTCTGGATGTAACGGTGTTTCGACATACACTTGAGGATAAGCTTCACTCCAAATGCTGTAGTCCTGTTTGTTGACGTAGCCATTCAACCAGAAGTGCGCTTCATCGCTAAACAAAATTCGCTTATGAAAATCGGGAACAACGGCAATCTCATTTTGGGCCATTTCGACGAATCTACGCCTTAGTTGATGATCGTTTGGCTTCAATTCTTGCACGAGTTGGATTTTGCAAGCACGCAAACCAAGATCCTTCCTCAAAATCTTCCATGAAGTGGATGGATACAGATACAATTCCTGTGCTCGATGGCGGATAGATTCATTCGGGTCTTCCTCAATGACCTCAATGCTACGCTTTACAGCAGCAATAGCTTCTTCTGTACTCACCGTACGGCGTCTCTGGGGATGCGAGTTATCAATAAGAGTAAACGTTGTGCGAAAACGTTCCATGGTTAATAGAATTAACTGCTCTGATGGACGATTTTGTCGACGATAAAATGGACGTAGTGCGCGATACGTATTCCGCACAGAACCATTATTTTCGAAATAAAATTGCACTATTTGCAAGCGTTGTTCAGGCAAGAATCTATTCGTGGTGAATTGCCAAACCAAACTGAGAATAAATCACTTGACAGCTGTTAAATCGGTTGCCATCTTGAACAGTAATGCCAACTTAAAGTTATATAGCTCGAAAAAAAACACCCTTTACTATCAAAGAACCACTGACAATGATGCAGTCGATCACATTCTGAATGTTATTATATAGTAAGGAGAAGGTGCAATCCACAGGGTGTTCTGAAAAAAGCTTACTTTGAATTTTTTTGTGCACCCCTGCTTACAACAAAAAATAAAGTTACTGACAAACAAACGCATCTGATAAGTTGTGTTTCTGAGGAATCGAGCTACAATGCAGGGTTCAAGAGAAGAGGAACTATAAACTTCATTGAAATTGTGTCTGTTACCTTAATTTTTTGGGTGTGTTGCTATATAAATTGTCATAAGAAAGATTATATTGCATTTTTATTGCTGCATCAGAGACTAATTTTTTTTGTATTTTTAAAATTAGTGAACTTACCTGCGGCATTGTGAATCCGATCCTAACCTGAAGAACTCAAGTCTAATTTTATTCTTTCGATAGTTACCTTATTTATACAGAATTATATTTGACCGAGGAATCATGGTCAGTAAGTCAAACCTCATCGTTTTGGACCATGTCCGGCACAAAATGCGACTATTAAAAAAATTCGAGAAGAAATAATAGGTTCTATAGTCCTCTATTGGGAAAAAGATTTCTGAGAAAATATTGTCAATTAAACAAGTCGAAGGAGGTTCCAGTGATATTATCAATTTCAAAGCCACTAAAAGGCACTTACTTCCTTCCATATCAATTCAAAGGATTCTAAGAAAATCTTCCAATAACTATAATGAATAGAAGAATTATTTCGAATTCCCGGATATAACTATTCATGCATATTCACTTCCTGGAAAGAATTTCCGTATAAAATATGTATATTTTCTGAAGGAAAAATCAGGGGATGACCTAGTTTTATTTTAATCTCCGACCTATATTTTCCAGGATATTTCTTTTCTGCTCAAATTCAATCTTATAGACTTCCGCGAATTACTATTTTGTCGGATTTGCAGATATGTAGAGACATCTGTTTAATATCAATGTGCGGATAGATATATTTTTATATATCTGACAACATATGTCCCTTTAAATCTCAGTGATCTATATTATTGGATGTGGAAATAGCAGATTGAAGAAATTAATTTTTTCACATCGGAATAAGTTAGTGTTTCTGAATTTAGCACCTCACGAAATATTCATAACGGTTATTCGTGAATCATAGAATTATGTATATTTTTTATTTCAACTCAGATTATTGAATTCGCACAAGTGTAAATACTGGTTGTTGATATTCCAGAAAAGCAATTTGGTGTCGAGGTTTTTCGAGCTGATTCTACATCAACTTGATGTCCTGAATTCAAATAAATTATTCATTTCAACTAGGGGCTCAAATTTTTAAGATATACAATTTCAGAGAAATATAAGTTACATTATTTCAACTCAACTCCGTAAGTGTAGTAAACAAAAGTAGATACGAAATTTTTATTTCAGTTATACAAAATACAATATTATGTCGTACTAACAAACAAAAAAACATTGAAGAAATAAAATAGTCACTCAACACTTCGAAAGCAAACAGTCCCTTTTTGAACTACAGCAGTAATCTGCCATCATGTGCATGTCGCATCTTCCTTGGTAGTGGTCCTCTATAACTTCAATATCTTGGTGACATTTTTCACCTTGTTCCTCACTCATGTGAGGTCCTAAATTTTCTGGTAAACGGTTTAAGTGGCTGTGTAAATAGTGTATTTTAATAATTATATTGCACCCTAAGGATTTGAAACTATTAAGCATTTTGTTAACCATTTCAACATAGTTTTGAGCTTTATGTTTGCCTAGAAAATTTTCTACAACTGCAACAAATGATGTCCAATCATCTCGTTCAACTTGATCCTTAATTAATTTTCCTATTTGTAGGCTGTTAAATAATTCTGACTTGATTTTTTCTCTGCTCAACTGATGCAGTTTTATCCCTATATATGCAAAACATGACCCACTCTTATCAAGAGACTTTACAAATTACTTCATTAAGCCCAACTTTATATGTAACGGAGGAAGTATGATTTTTTCTCTTACTTAACCGAATTAGTGGATTAATAGAGTCAGTTCAGGTACCTGATAAGCAAGGGTTCCACTATTTATAAATTTTCCGGGAATTTACTCAATAACAGACTGACAATAAAACCATTGCATTAATGAATATAGAGAGTGTTTTTTTTAGAGCTATAGAACTTTAAATTGCAATATCACAACGATGAATTATTCGATTGACATGAATTTTATTTATCCGCAAGATAATCTTGTGGCATTACATTTTAAATATGAATTCTTGCCACGGCTGGCTCGGATGTAGTCCAATCTGGACGTCCAATTTTCGATGACTTTTTCCAACATTTGTGGTCGTATATCGGCAATAACACGATGAATGTTGTCTTCTGTCAAGGGTTTGTGGGTTATCCGCATAGACCAATGACTTTACATAGCCCCACAGAAAGTAGTCTAGCGGTGTTAAATCACAAGATCTTGGAGGCCAATTCACAGGTTCAAAACGTGAAATTAGGCGGTCACCAAACGTCTCTTTCAATAAACCGATTGTGGCACGAGCTGTGTGACATCTTGCGCCGTCTTGTCGGAAGCACAGCTCCTGGACATCATGGTTGTTCAATTCAGGAATGAATAAAGTTAGTAATCATGGCTCTATACCGATCACTATTGACTGTAACGTTCTGGCCATCATCGTTTTTGAAGAAGTACGGACCAATGATTCCACCAGCCCATAAAGCGCACCAAACAGTCAGTTTTTCTGGATGTAACGGTGTTTCGACATACACTTGAGGATTAGCTTCACTCCAAATGCGGTAGTTTTGTTTGTTGACGTAGCCATTCAACCAGAAGTGCGCTTCATCGCTAAAATGGACGTTGTGCACGATACGTATTCCGGACAGAACCATCATTTTCGAAATAAAATTGCACTCTTTGCAAGCGTTGTTCAGGCGTGAGTCTATCCATAATGAATTGTCAAATCAAACTGAGAATAAATCACCTGACAGCTGTTGAATCGGTCGCCATCTTGAACAATAATGCTAACTTAAAGTTGTATACCTCGAAAAAAAACACCCAATATAATGATTTCAGAACTCTCATAAATGAATATAAATATGAATGAAACCCACATTGCTAGATAAGTTGATGTATCATGTATCTAAAAAGTAGAGCTGATTGCATGTACAGATTTAGCGGCTCCCAGGCACCAAATAAAATTCTTTTGCTGCCCTGTGAATTAGCAATATCATTTAGTAAAAACTAAACCTATGTACCCTCCAGAGATTCTTAAGGTTCGGCAAAAAAAATTGTTTTTACGATTCCCTCCATAAGAATAGATTCTTTCAGTCGCTCTCGAGATTTGAACAGTACGTCAAACACAATTCTTTTTCCCCGAACAGTGCTGGAGGTTTTTCTTGGAAACGTCCAGAAATGGTATGAATAAATATATGTTTTCCCCTTGAGAAGATAACCTTGGTGTTGTTATTGAAAGATATCGCGAGGGAAGAGGTTTCGGCATTTTAAGTATTTCCACCCCTCGTGAATATATTGTTTCGATTGTTTCGGGAGGTAGAGAAATGCATACAAGATAGGATGAAAAGGAATATAAATTTCGATATCGATGTTTTCAGCCGGCAGATAATATTCGAAGGCATTGAAGTGATTCATAGAATGAGATCTTGCCTTTTTGCTTTCGTTCAGCTAATGGAATTTCCGAATAATGTTTATTCCATTTGCGTTACACTTGAACTGTAAATGAGTTTTTTCACTGCTGCTTTTTCCGCTGTTCCTTTCGCTTTTAAGTATACTTTTTGCATGACGAGAATTGAATTGGAGTCTATTGTGGCAGCACTTCTTTTGGAGATTAATTCCATAAATTATCGAGACAGATCGATATATTTTTGAGGTGGTGAGATTCAAATTAAATTTTGAAATTGAAGATAATAATTCAAGAGCGTATTTTTCAGGTCTGAATAAGATTTTGTAGATCGTTGGTAACGAAGCGGTAAAACATCTTTTTGAACAAACACGTTTCATTGTTACCTAAAAAATCCGCCATTGAAATCTTAATTCTGAATTTCTAAATATTCTGTATAATTTGAACAAATTCGATTGAATTTTCTGGTTTTTGTAGTTTCATTCAACTTCCGAGGAGTTTCAAACTGAATTAATGAAATTGTCTCTAATAAGGCATGAAACATAAATGAAATAAGTTGGAACCGTCTCCAAATTTACCTACATTTAAAAAAATATGCTGTAAATCTCATAAAATAGTTATTTTTTCATCAATGAAACGACTCTTTTCTTTACGCACGAGAAGTTTTCATAACGGGCTCGAGGCATAAAATTATTTTTATGTATTATTAATTAATTAATATTTGCTTTATGTACCTACTTCCAACAGGAGGAAATGAATATATAGCGATAGACTGCAAAGATTTGTCTTGATAAAATGCTATAGTTATGACACAATCCTACTGAAATTCCTTCATATAACTCAGCAAACTTTGACTTATCAAAAATTCTTTAGATCATAAATTCAATTCCAAGAGAATTCCTAAAAACAGACAAAAACACACGTCACTCAGTCTCTGTGAATAGCTCATTATGCACGGTGAACGAATCGCACAGTATTTCTGAACAAAACGCTAAGATTGAATGAATTAAAATTCACACTTTTTTAGCGTATTATAAATATTCTTTGAAAAACGGATTAAACCAGTTCAATGTATTGACAATGCTGCTCGTCACAAATCAATGAAAACACTTAAACGAATTGCGCTTTCAACTGCTTGATCGCCCAGCATTTCCTCCAGATCTGGCAATCTGTGGTTATTGGCTCTTTAGATACCTCAAAAGAATGCTCCTGGAAAAAAAGTTGGCTCTAATGAAGGCAAAGACGTATCACTTCATAGAAAAACTATTGAAAAAGTAAGAAAAACCTTGAAGTATATTATTATTATTTAAATAAATCGGGGTCGTAACGGCTCTGTTAGTCTACCGGGAACTGCGAACAAATCGATCTTTTGCTCTTTAACCCACCTATTCATACAAACCAAGGGAGGCCGTTGATGCTGTTAACGAAACCGACTATATCTTAAGCAGCCTTGGCTCCACACTCCAAGAAGAAGAAGAATAGACAGCTAAAGTCTCGGTTTATAAGATAAAAGGCTCACTTCCCAGGCATCTATAGATCCTCGTTTTAATCCCATATACTCCAATACCTGTGCTTTCCTCTGACTGTTATCCATCGGTATACCATATGGAGGACTTTTTATTTGAGCGATTTGTGGTATAAGTATCACTTTTGATGATGTTGACGCAGTCGAATTTCTGAAAAAAAATGTGTTTCTTTTGATCATGCCTAAGGTATTCACGGTTTGGCTTGATATTCAAGCTACTTGGCTCAAGCTCAGATAGTTTGAGCTATTCGAAGATTGTCACTTCACTCTATGGGTCTCATGCTCAAGTAGCTTGAGCTTGACTTCAACTACTACTTAACTTGAAATCAACTCAAGTTCAAGTCAAGAATTTATTCATTTAGTAGGTACTTGACTCAACATTGGAAAACTGCTACTTGACTTGAATTTGAGTTGATTTCAAGTCAAGCTCCAGATACTTGAACTTGAGCTTGAGCCAATTAGCTTGAATATCAAGCCAAGTCGTGAATCCCTAATTATGACCGAGACTCATAGAGTGAAGTGTTATAGTGACGATCTTCGGATGTAACAAAACAGTTCATTATTACTTGGCATGAACTAGCGCCTTCTATGAAAGGTAGAAATATAAACAAATTCTTGAGATGTATCAGCATCCAAAACATATTCGCATAAAAATTCTTCATAATGTTGCCAGTCGTAAAATCGTAAACAATGGGTAATTTTTTTTTCTTCGAAGCCTTTTATCTTGAATATGGCTGGCGTTACGGAAATTTTTCACTGAGCCAATTATTTTTCAGTTTTCTACCTATCCTAGAGACGAGGTTCTTTTTTTTAATACTCCAGATAAATGAAGAGTAATTTTTATTTCATGAAAACATGAACTGTTCGAAAATCTGCTTCATTTTATTCATAGTATATGCATTTATCTGCCCTTCGAAACAGTAGCATAAATTCACGAGGGTAAAAATACAAAAAGGCCGAAGGCACCCACGATATCTCCCAATAACGACATCGGGGTTATCCCATGAACCTTCTCAAGGCGACAGAATGTATTTATACAGTTTCTCATCGTTTTTTTTTTTCGCGTGGATGTATCGATCGATGGATTCTCCTTGTTGGTAAACAAGGCACGGACATTAATAAAATCTAAAATTCGTATTATTCCACTGGAGACAGACACAGGTAGATCGGCAATACAAAACACACAGTCCTATATATAGAATTGAGTGAATGGGAGAATTCATGTAAGCGGGCGTTCTATTAGCTGAAACGTATCGAGTAAGACCGAAATAGAAGCGGTTAGAGGACGTGATATGAAATTGAAAGCCATCAATGTTATGCCGGTACGTAAATATGGATCTAAAATTGGGCTTAAAAATTATACTTTATAACAATGACATTCTTGGAATTATTCCGAAGTTGGTTTGTAGTAGGTATATTGGCGAAATTTTGCTTTTTTAGAGCTGTTGAGAATTTGGAATTAAGAAGAAGAATTCTGTCAACTTTTCTGTGTCCCTTCTGGACTTACTCGCTAGTCTGCTATCTAGACAGCTGTCACTTTTGAAACTGTTTTTTTTTTACATTTGATAATTAAAAACTACACCATAACTACAAATGAAACTATATACGGCGCAAAAACGCATTCAAATTCAAATCGCTACAAAAATAGTGAAAACTTAGCGGTCATATACTAACTGACAAAGAAACTGCAACACCCAGAAGGAAATCTTTTTGGTAAAATATATATTGATAGTATAGTATTCTTACAATACTATAATAAACGAAGGGTTTATAATTTTTTTTTTTTTAATTTGTTAATAATGTGTTTGTCCACCTTGATTATATCTATACACTCCACAACACGTTTCGGCATTGATGCAATAGATGGTCTATTTCTTCTTGAGGGATACTATCCCACGCTTCCTGTACTTCATGTCTCAGAGCCGCCAAATTCTATAGGGGCGGGAGTAAATTTCCAAGCCTTCTACCCATGATATCCCAAACATGCTCTATGGGTGGAAGATCGGGAGATCTGGGCGGCCATGGCAAAAGATTCACATGGGTCGCTTCGAAAAAGTTCAAACTAACTCTGGCATTATCCTGCTGAAATATTGGATTCTCCAGCCAGTTTAGGTAAGGGAGAACATATGGCTCCACTATTTCTTGAAGGTAACGCAGCGCTGTCATGTCACCTCGAATAAAGACTGAAGGTGAACTACTTGCATGTGCTATAGCACCCCATACCATAACGCTTACTTTCTGGTGTACATGACGCCCAATATCAAACTGAGGTTCACGTCTTTCTCGCCGATATCGTCCAACCCTTCTTCTGCCATCAAGTGCATCCAAGGAGAATCGAGATTATCAGAAATGACGACCTGATGCCATTCCACATTTCTAAGTTGACGTTCTCTCTAACACTGTAATCGTTGCCGAAAATGCTCACCCGTCAGAGGTAAAACAAGATGGGTTCCATAATGCTGCAGTCCAAAGCTCCTTATCTGGCGGTAAACCGTTCGGACAGTTACAGGATGGCCTTGTTCTCCTAACCACTCATCAGCCAAAAATCGAGTTGTCGCAAATCGGTCTCTAATCGCCATAAGTCTTCGACGTCGATCTGGAACTTCATTCGTGTCCCTTCGACATCTGGTGCTTACTCTTCTTCGATTTTGGGTATTATCAAACCACGCTGAACAACATCTCATTACAGTAGTTGGAGTTCTGTTCGTACGGTTAGCGATTTCTCGAAATGACAACCCCGCCTCCCGTTTACCAATAATTCGACCTCTTTCAAGTTCACTTAGCTGGCGATTAATTCCGCGTAAACGTGCTCTAGACATTTAAACAATATCTGAACATCGACTTTGAGCCTACTCGAACATCTGGTTTGTTGTAAAATTCAAATAAACAACTAAGTACAATATTAAGTAACAAAAATTGTTCACATTGAAAAACCTTCACGATTTTTTTCTCCAAATTCAATCACTTATTTCTTGCTGTACTATCTATGTTTCACCAAAAAAAATTTGAAATTTAAACAGCTCTTTCTGGGTGTTGTACTTTTTTTTCAGTTGGTATATGTAGTTCTTAAAACTAAAGCACTTTTTAGTCGTCGTAAGACACCTTCTCGGTCGGCAATAGTGAAACTGTTAAAAATTGGAACTGTTGGGAAAAAATCTGTTGATCTCCTGGGACAATGTTGGGACAGAATATGGAGAATCTAAACCGTGTTAGTTGCATAAGAATAAGTGAGAATTTTGGTACTGTCGCTTGTAGTGTTGACGAAAACCAAGGTTTGTCGGTTCCTATGATTAATGATTCTTATAGTCAGAATCGGAAGACACGCAACGAAACGATCAAAATTTTGCAAGGAAAGCTTCCTCAAAGAGTTGATCACAATTGTTCTCATGGAATATTAGGTCTATGTCAATGGTCCACAATCGATTCTCAAGACCTCAAAGATGAAGTTCATGAAGTTATCGAGAACATACAGCCGCAAATGTGGGAAATGGGTCATGGAAAATTGTATGAAAAGGATATGAAGCTGCAACCGTAGCTGTGACGGCTATTAGGCTGATATCGTTTTCCATCCTTAATGGCCTACCATCTTTTTTCGATGGAAGGAACATCCAATGATTTATCCTAAATTATATTCGTCTCTCTGTAATATCGAAATGATGAAACTTCTTATTGGAAAACCATTTATAACTCTCTGTCTCTCTCTATTCTTCTTCAACTTACGATAAGATTATTAAGACACGTTGCGAATCGTTGCTGTATTTTTATCATAGTTATTACTCGTATATCATTATCATACAAATTGCGTTCCTTCGTGCTTTCCACAAAGTCAATAATCCTGTCATCCATTTGTTGAAAAGTTTACAATGCGATCATTTTTTTCAACCCACTCCATTAATTATGAACTTAAATCGTTGCATCAAGGTTGAATATGAATAGCTGAATAAATGTTCCTATATCATTAATTCAATTCTAGAAATATCACCTTTGTTTCTACGAAAAGAGATAATGTTATAAATTTCACATGAAGGTTTGTTATTTCCAGGAATAATCTGGCAGTATACGGAGTACTTATATGCGTTCTCATTTCTCATTCTTATTTACAATTTTTCACTCACTGTCTTCAATTCGTAGAAGGTCACTCCTCAAAAATTTACTTCCCCACTACTGAAATTACCGAATCAGTCTATGAACGCTCTTACATCCCAAATTTTTCGAATTTCTTCCTATCAATGCTACTAGATATACCTAATCACTTCTCTTTGAAAAATACTTTAGACATTTGTTTGATATTATATCTTACATTAGCCATTAATCCATACCGTTCTCAATACTCTCCAAAATTTATAATTGATGTCGAAAAACTATCAGAAATAATTAAGAACAACTTTTTTCCACCATTACCAATTCTTTGAGAATAAGCTGTAGGTTTTTGTGGGATACTTAAATGGGGGGAGAGCTAGTTTCATTACAAATATATGTTTGTTGGAGTAGATGCTGCTTCATCACCTACATGTAGAATCAATTTAGGAGTTCCTCAGGGCTCTGGCTTGGGACCGTTCCTATTTCTTTTGATCCAGTTATCTTGTCTATATTCATCCAATAAGACTGAACGTATAAACTTAAACGAATTCGTAACACTCATACAGATAGTTTGGAATGGGAATATTTGGGTAAGCAAGACTTTCCAGAAATACTTTATGTTAAATATTTTGGATTGCACTCGTACTGTTCTCTGAGATGGGATGAACAATAAGGTATTCTATTCTATTTCAATTGCAGTTTGGTTCATTTCTTTATTGGTTAAAATATGATGTTATGGGGAAATTCAAATGATTATCAACTTTAATGTTATTCATATAAGCCTCTCTTCATGGAATATAAACTTTTAACCCTTCCTAGTTTGTTTATAAAAAGATATTGAATTTTATCTGGTGTCTACAAGTTAGCCTGTAATAATTGCCCTATGGTTTATATTGGACAAACAGGAAGATATTTCAAAAAAAGGATAAAGAAACACCAAAAGAGTTATACATCTGATAGTTCATTTTCAACCTAAGCAAATCTTTTGAAAAAATGGGACCATACCTTCAATAACAACTTTGAAATTCTTCATTTAGAAAATAAGAGCATAAGATTATTAACACTCTCAGAATCCCTGGAAATAAACAGGTAGAGGTAATACCCAAAACATTTTGTTGAACGAACAAACAAATGTACACTCATCCCCTTCATTGAATTTTTCGGATAGTTTGGAA
Organism: Harmonia axyridis; assembly: GCF_914767665.1. Classification (NCBI taxonomy): domain Eukaryota; kingdom Metazoa; phylum Arthropoda; class Insecta; order Coleoptera; family Coccinellidae; genus Harmonia; species Harmonia axyridis. The sequence continues at coordinate 76,323,402 of NC_059501.1, forward strand.
ATCTCAGGTCACAAATTGTTCAATAAAACATTAAGTTTATGATATCCTATAGAACATTTTTCTGTCAATGTCGAATTTTGTTCCTATATAAGTTTCCGAAAAGCTCTGAACTCTTATCAGTCAAAAATGTAGCCTGATGAAGCCACAGTGTGGCGAAACAATTGTTGGTAACAATCAAATAATTCAGTGAAAATTATTTTGTCTTATTTTATTTATGTTTCATTTTAATTGGTTGGATTCCATTATAATTCATCGATGTTCATCGATGAAAATCAATTCTGATAATTTTATCAATTTTATTAGTCGTCCATTACGTTGAATGCCTTTTAGCAACTGATTTCGCCCAAGCAATTATCTTTTCAATTTAGGGGATAAATTTGTGTGTTTCAGTTTATTGAATTTTCAGTGATTGAATTTTTATTTTCATCATAATTCTTCAGTATTCGTCGACGAAAATCAATTCTGAAAAATTCATCAATTTTGTTATCCGTCCATTACGTTCAATGCCCTTCTAACAACTAATTTCACCCTCCACCCTAAGCAATTATGTTTTCAATATGGCAGACAAATTTTTTCTTCCGGTTTTTAACTCCACCATGTAACGTGAACGTGAAAGTTGTAACCAATATCAACAAGAACAAATAACAATATTTCCGTCCACTCGGTATTCATGACGAAAATGTGTGGGAAGAGATAAAAGACCATACATATCCGTTTACGTTATAATTAAAATTCCATCCGAAATTTGCGTCCATGTTATCTTTGAATTAATAGCCGGCTTGCTCTCTCGAGTAATGAACTTCGCGAAATCTGAATTGAAACGGAACCCAACAACTGCAGAACAATTTTTTTTTGTCTGGTTCCGGTTTGATGTTCATTTTCACGAATAGTTCATGAATAATGGGAGGAAGTCGATCCCTTGGGTCTATAAGAAAAAAATTGTTAGAAGCATCAGAAGCTTATGAACACTTGAGCGCTTATTTCACCTACAGAGATCACATAAATATATAGGGTGTTTTTTTTCGAGGTATAAAACTTTAAGTTGGCATTACTGTTCAAGATGACGACCGATTTAACAGCTGTCAGGTGAATTATTCTCAGTTTGGTTTGGCAATTCATCACGAATAGACTCACTCCTAAACAACGCTTGCAAATAGTGCAATTTTATTTCGAAAATAATGGTTCTGTGCGGAATACGTATCGCATACTACGTCCATTTTATTTTGTTTAGCGATGAAGCGCACTTCTGGTTGAATTGCTACGTCAACAAACAAAACTGCCGCATTTGGAGTGAAGCTAATCCTCAAGAGTATGTCGAAATACCGTTACATCCAGAAAAACTGAATGTTTGGTGCGCTTTATGGGCTGGTGGAATCATTGGTTCGTACTTCTTCAAAAACGATGATGGCCAGAACGTTACAGTCAATGGTTATCGGTATAGAGCCATGATTACTAACTTTTTCATTCCTGAATTGAACAACCATGATGTCCAGGAGCTGTGATTTCAACAAGACAGCGCAACATGTCACACATCTCGTGCCACAATCGATTTATTAAAAGACACGTTTGGTGACCGCCTAATTTCACGTTTTGGACCTGTGAATTGGCCTCCAAGATCTGGTGATTTAACACCACTAGACTACATTCTGTGGGGCTATGTAAAGTCATTGGTCTATGCGGATAAGCCACAAACCCTTGAGCATTTGGAATACAACATTCGCCGTGTTATTGCCGATATACGGCCCCAAATTTTGGAAAAAGTCATCGAAAATTGGACGTCCAGATTGGACTACATCCGAGCCAGCCGTGGCGGTCATATGCCAGAAATCATATTCAAAATGTTATGCCACAAGATTATCTTGCGGATAAATAAAATTCATGTCAATCGAATAATCCATCGTGGTTTTATTGCAATTTAAAGGTCTATAGCTCTAAAAAAACACCCTTCACAAGGGTGGTCCAAGTTTCCAGAAAGCCAGAGAATTTATTGCTCAAAAATAGTTTCAAATTTACCGTGGTATTTAGTGGATTGCGGTATTCACTTTGAAGGGACATCTATTACCAAGCGTTTTTATGGACTAGTGCAAGTGACTTGGGATATACTATATACGTATTAATGAAATCGAGTTGATGATTACCATACTCTAAAACAATTAACCTTTCTATTTCATTCGCCTAAGACCGTTCAAAGTGCAATAATTACCCTTGAAATTCAGATATCTCAATTAAAAAAAAAAATTAGAAAAGATGAGGCAACATCTAAGTATTTCCATCTGTCAACGACTGACTCCACAGGGTGTTCTGAATAAAAGCTCACTTTTCACCAAATTTGTTCACCCATGTATCTAACAAAAAACAAAGTGGAGGCGGCATTTGAACAGTAAGGTATGCTTCCAATGAATCAATCTAAAATTCAAACTAAAATAGGTCAAAGGGTTCAAGAGAGAATGGATAACAAACTCCGTTGATATTTTGTTCGTTTCCCCAAGAGCCGGTGTCTATATTATTCTCTGAGACTATTGGTTTTTTAAGTTTTTCATTGCAGATATCCCGTTTTTGAACGTAAAACGTAAAAGGAAACTAACAAACCATAAAAGGAGTTTTTTGTTGACCCAGGTTGATGCGCGATGTCATTTCCACGAATAACAGATCCGAGTGAAACTTTTTAGCAAAGAGCCAAGACATATTTTTCTCAGGGGAGCATGTACCTTCCAACAACTCCAGAAGTTCTACTCCTTGTATAATGGCATACTTGATGCAATTCATGAAATATTCTTGAAGTGTATTTGAGAAAACAGAATGGCATTTCAGTGGCGTTGACATTGGTCGAATGGAAATTCAGCACGTATTTCATAGAACCCAGTGCCAAAAACCTTGAATAGTTCATCACAAATGATATTATAAACGAACACTTTGAATAATGTATTGAAAGGAACCTTTTATTCAGATTGTAGTAACAAAGGAGAGAAATAATGAAATAACAGCATTTCAGATTAATTGGTTTGAAATAATATGCATAGTAGTTATTTCGCGTTAAAGGATATGAAATTAGGAATTTGATGTTCGTCTTTTACGGGAGTACGGTAAATTATGTCTATTTTTTTGGAAAATGGTACAGCACCCAGATATTGAAAACTAAAAATCATTTTTGAATCCTTTTCTCATTTCTAATTTCTCTTCTCGTATGGGCCGCCGTTTCAATGCAGAAAAAACATCTTATCTCATCATAAGATAGTTTTTGATTATGTATTTAAATCGCATATATAAGCATCAGAAAACTCAATTAATTAATCAATTAATTCTTTCATTACGCACAAGTAAATATTTCGCCAAATGAATAACTCTGTTATTCTTTATGTTTATTTTGAATAAATTATTATTATCATAGCTTACAAACTGTATTTTTATTTTAATTTGGATTTTTCTCAGGAGTTCGAGAGAATTGTTTGAAATTTTTTTCCGAAATCTGTAGCTGATACGACGTAACTACAAATGATCGAAAAGTTGAGTACTAGATCAATTCTTTTTTTCCTAAACTACCAGTCAACAAGAATTCTGGAGGAAAAAGGTGTCCCAGAAAAAAATTCGTCTTGTGGATTTTCAACCAAAATTGGCATATCACGTTATGATTACTCTAAATTGGAATAATTATGCCAAATATCAGTTGAATATCTAGTGAAGTGTAGATGATATAAGAAAAACAACTCCAAATTTACCACCTAGTATCTCAGAAACAATGCGTTCACGGACCTATCTTTATTGGACGTTTTCTCGAAATAATATCTCATTTTTGTTTGTACCTCCAATTTGAATATACCCTCTGCCTGTACAGGATGATCCAACTCTATCAATGGATTTCTTATGAAATCTAAACCAAAATACGTTAAAAAAAATGCTTTTCTTCTCAAATACTTACCGATCAACATCTCTTAGTTTTTTTTACACCACATATTATTATTATTAGATTATTAGAATGCTTGGTCGTTGTAACAGTTTCAAGGATCTAGTGGATGTAATTGGTCACAGCCACGAATATGTCAAAAGATGTTTGGGTAACCACTTCAGAGGTATCTCTACTTAATTGATTGTTCTTTTTGTTTATTTTCGCTGAATCATTTTTTTCCCTTTTTTGAAGAAAGATCACACGTATTATGAAGGATAAAAATTGTTTAATTGAATATCAAAATTTTGTTCTTTTTTTTTTTGTTTCTATGTAGTTATTTGCACTTTTCTTTTTTAAAAGAAAGATCACAAGTAGTTATGAAGGATAAAAATTGTTCAATTGAATATCAAAATTTTGTTTTTATTTGTTTCTATGTAAATATTTGCACTTCTGTAAATCAATGTTAATTAGTGGACATTGTTTTCGGTATTAATTTACCTGTATATGTTCTTGTTATGAATAAATAAAAAAAATAAATATTCATTCATTAGATTGTTGGCATATCACGTTATGAGAACTCTAAATTGAAATAATTATGCCAAATATCAGTTGAATATCTAGTGAAGTGTAAATGATATAAGAAAAACAACTCCAAATTTACCACCCTGTATCTCAGAAACAATTCGTTCACGAACCTATCTTTATTGGACGTTTTCTCGAAATAATTTATCATTTTTGTTTGTAACTCCAATTCGAAAATACCCTCTGCATGTAGAAGATGATCCAACTCTATCAATGGATTTCTTAAGAAATCTAAACCAAAATACGTTCAAAGAAATGCTTTTCTTTTTAAATACTTTTCGATTAACATCTCTTGAGCATTTTTTACACCATATATTCATTCATTAGATTGGCAAGACCACTAATGGATAATAGGTGATATGATTATCAAGACATATTGTTTTGGACAGAAGCCTCAACGTATTTTGCATTAGAGTGATTTTTTTCTGAAACAAAAAAGTGTTCAGAAAAAAGTCATCTTAGGTAATTGAGAGACAAAAATAATTCAGACAAAGCCAGATCAACTTACAGTGCAAGTGGAACGACGTTCAATCGATTTCTTGTAAAATGCTGACATATAATGATGGTGGTGTGTGATAGTGTGGTAAAGTATTTCTTCGTCAATCTCCTCTTTTTTCTCTTCAGCGACTAACGAACAATTTTGTCGATTAGCAGGTGATGTTGCGACGTTTTCGGGAATGTTTCATCACATTCAGGCTATAAAAACCGAGTTAACCTTTTTTTATGTTCCTAATTCTGAGCGCCATTTCATACTGACCCATGTTCTTCGCAGCAAATTGTTGGCCCACTTGCAGTTTTATCTGCCATTTTCTGAGAGGAGGGAAAGACATCACTTACCTGAGTTATCCAGGGAAAATTTTAGCACGGTCATTCGTTATTTCATCTTTTTATCTGCAGTAAAATATTCTAGTAATATCGGAGATATTCAAACAAAAATCCTATTTACATTATTTCCTATATTAACTTGATATTTACATCTTATGATAATTTAAATTGAATAACAGATATAGCTTGTCGTGATATTTTTATGATTCAATATATGTTTCGACTTGGGATCTCTGATGACGTCAGTAAATGTTTCAACCAGCTGTTCTGATACAAGAGGTATCTTTTAAAGAAACTGGCAATAACGTAGCTGCACTTCCTTGATGAAGCATCTATCCGGTATTCAATGTTTTGGTAGTCAATATCAATTTGGAAAACATTTTCAAAACCATAAATGAACTTTGCCGTGATATTTGCTAGGATGCTATGGGTTGATGAGAAATTTAGATATAATTACTGTCTATATAGTGTTCGTGACGTGTTTGTAAGAAGAAGAAAAAAGTTTATTTTTTACCTGATAAACTAATTACATCGCTGAGGTATGTAATACATTATAACCAGTGCGCGATATTAAATCAACAATAATTCTGAAAATTGATCTATGAGAGATACATTAAATATTTCAAGAAAAGAAAATGAAAACAAACAAAAAAATCATGAGCGGGTATCTGTCCAATCATGCATCTGTATTGTCTTTGCCAGTTTCTCAAAACCGGTGAATAAAATGTGCACTCAGGTGAATAGATTCAGGGTATCAGATATCATCAGGTCCAACTAAGAATTGAAATACTGTCTATGGTTTGTATTAGTTATTATCTATTGAATGTCTCAAATTCTATGATAAGTATTGACATATCTTAGTCACACCTGTATTGTACATTCTGAAAATGGATTTTGGTTATTTTTTAAGTTTTGGAAAATTTATTGTGTATTTTCTACCACTTCAGGGATTAAGTTGAATAGCTTGCTAGACTTCGCCCTGCTGTGATAATGATCTGCAAATAAAGACCAGCTATCTTGTGTTAATAATCATCCAAGATTTCTTTTGTCTCTCAAACGATTTTATATTTCTTATATTTCCTAAGTTTTCAGGAATAAGATTGTAAATTTTGGGTGCAAGATAGTTGTAGCATCGCCCGCCAATTGTCTCCATTCATCTGGGTGTTTGGTAATTATGATCTCTGTTCCCGCTTGTGAACAGGATGTTATATAGTACTTTAAAAGCGTATAATTTCCTTACATCATGAACTTCAGCTAGCTCAAATAATTCATGGGAAGGTACGTGGTTTTCTGTGAATCAGTTTCAAAACCCACTTTCAAACAACCTCCAATGGTCTAATATGGCTTCTGTAAGTACCACCCCACCCAATAATGTCATAGCTGATTTGTGATTGTACTAAGGTTTCATGGAAAATGTTGAGGTTTTTGATATTATTCAGATGAGCACGTAGGTATTTGTATATTAATAGCAGATCTCTTATTATATTTGTGAGATTTTCTATATGTTCATCACATTTCAATTGTTGGTCAATCGTTACTCCTAAATACTTGATATTTTTAGAACTATAGGAGTTTCGCTGTCAATCCCAAGTTTTCTCAACTTCAATGTACCATTAGTATAAGAGCTGAAGACAAAAATTAATAATTCTAAGCGACAATTTCACGCACTTCACAAATCAGATTTTATATATTCAAGTAATTGATCTCGTAACCAGTCAACCAGTCAGCACAGATTGATGTCCCGCATAAAACTTTCTGTTTATTAAGCTTCCCATGTATCATAAAATGATCAATGTGCCGAAATAGAGCACATTTTATATCTTCCCCTGTTCAAATTTCGAATAAAATTGAAATTAATTACCATACAATAAAGTGTTCAAAAAAAAAAAAACACGAAGTATATCAAAATAAAAGTCATTTAAAAGAAATATGACACCACGTCAGTATCTGAAAAAGTTTTTCCTCATCTTCCACGCTCCAAATGCCACACGCCTCAAGATGTACCCACGCGCCGCCAAAACTCCTTGGTAAACTTTTTCAATATTCCACTCTAAATCGCGCCAATCTAATCCCATTCAGACACTCCACGTGTAACCGTTAAACGTCCCTTCACCGAGCAATATCGCAGACCTACGCCCATTCCGGAAGACAAATACGAATAGGAATCATCCCAACTGTTAAATCGCTCCAGAACTATTCCAAAACCGATTGTCGAATCGATCTGCCTTCACTCGAATTGGAACAAAGAGTTTGACGAATGAACGCCAAACGATTTCTCTCAGTGATCCATTCATCTGAAGGACTGGCTGAAATAGGTTCCAACGCTTTCTGATGTCCATATAGAACACTATATGGTCTCTTCGAATATAAGACGGAGAAATATCTCACCTTCTGTGGAATAGTTATACAAATCCCCAACATGAACCATTTAATTTTCTCTATTCATATTGCTCTGTCTCATATTCAAACGGACTATAGTAACAAATAAGATTTCATCACTTGATAGTGCTGAAGAGTACCATATGGTATTTTTCTCTTAGATGTTCCAGATTTCAATGTTTATGAAATTATGACTAAAGGCGTGAAGCATCAATAAAAAAGCTCACGTATAAATGAAAGGATATTCGAATTGGAAGAGTCTTGAGTCAAACTAAGGATAATTTACATAATCATACAGTTTATAATCCATATTAATATACAAATAAAATTTACAAAACAGGTCAGCAAGAAAGATATCTCAATAAATGAAGCCATAGATTTTATTTCCTACCTTCTGTAGAATAGTTATACAAATCATCAACATAAACCATATGATTTTCTCTATTCTTATTGCTCTGTCTCATACTAATCAACTATAGTAATGAAAAAGATTTCATCACTTGACAGTACTGAAGGGTACCATATGGTGTTTTTTCCTTAGATGTTCCAGATTTAAATGTTTATGAAATTATGACAAAAAGCGTGAAGGAATGAATGTATAACGCTTCTCGTCTTTTCACATTGCTTGAAATTCTCTATTCCTATTGAGTTGGAATGGACAAAAGGACGATATTGCTCAGAATCCTACTAGAGCTCCTTAGGGATTCCAACTGTTGTAGCTCAGGTCGGAAAGCAGAAGACTAAAATTTGAATTTAAATGTGAATTTATTTGTCGAATATAAATGGATACATACAAAGACACATCCGAATGAATAATGAATGAAATAATCACAAAACATGACCATGATCCTAAGAGGTTTGAACCTAAGAGACAAATGTGAATATTTAAGCTGGGTCATTTTGAAGTATCAACAGTTATATCAAAAATATATCGAATGAATAAAATTAAGGAACAAAAAAAAATCATCATAAGTGTTTAAAACAATATAAGTCACACTCATTATTGAATAAAATATTCACAAGAATGCGGGATTGTGAATATTGAACAATATACAGGGTGGCCATTTGAAAACGAAACAGACGAGATTACAGACGAAATAAAGTTTTTCGATAGAAATGCTCGGACAGGTCGATTTCTGTTTCGAGGGGGACAACTTAAGATGTAGGTTACGGACGCATAGCGCTTCAACCCTTGCTACTACAACCCTCACCCCCAAATTTTGAATAGGGAAGATGGGGTGAGTGATACCCCATTTGAAAGGTATTTTTATACTGATTTCATCACAGTAATTGTTTTTTCATTTTATTCATTAGTTCTCGAAATATTCTTAACTAAGTATTTGAAAATGAAGTGGTGTTTTCATGGCACTTGTAGTGTTTTGTGAAAAATCGACATTTTGAGCTTTAAAACAACCATGACTGTGGCTTCCTTCCTAACTTACTAACGCATGAATATTTCGAGAACTAATGCATAAAATGAAAAAACAATTACTGTGCTGAAATCAGTATAAAAATACCTTTAAATTGAGGTATCACTCACCCCATCTTCCCTATTCAAAAATTGGGGGTGGGGGTTGTAGCAGCAAGGGTTGAAGCGCTATGCGTCCGTAACCTACATCTTAAGTTGTCCCCCTCGAAACAGAAATCGACCTGTCCGAGCATTTCTATCGAAAAACTTTATTTCGTCTGTAATCTCGTCTATTTCGTTTTCAAATGGCCACCCTGTATATACTCTTTGGACTCAACCTATTAAACATGCTCATAAAAAGGTTTATGCTATTCAAAACATACTATGGTATAGAAGTGTTCATTTCATGGCAACAGATGTTGATTTTTTCCTCTGGTAAATTCGAAAAATATGCCGACAAGTGTGTCTCACAGTTTTTCCACCTAGAAACCATTTGTTATTCAAAATTGAGAATTTGTGATTGGTGGAAATTAAGTCAGAGGTCGTTATTGTAAACAACCTCCCAGTATGGACCCGTACCCCTATTCCGTCTGCTTTCAAAAAGGGTTATTTCAAGTTTTAATAACTGGTCAAGTGTTATTCCTACTCGTGCTCGTACAGCCATAGAAGCCTTCGATTCTGGTACCCACGCAGTTCGAATACAATGATTCGATTCCTCTTCTAAATTAAAAGTCGATGGTTCATGACTCGTTGCTAAATTAGATAAGGGAACTTCATCCTCATCAGTAGTAAGTAAAATGGTCTTCGGTGTGGAACTATGTTTTGTCTTCTCAAGACGTCCCTATTTGCAGCCTGTCAGTCAAACTCTTGATTTCATTTTGAAATTTTGATTCGGTATGAAGTACAAATGTATCTTCTTGGCCATTTGTAGACATTGATCGTAATCCCAGAAATTCCAGATATTTGCCTAGGTTTTCTTAATACGCTGATCATGAATCGTAGAGTAGTTCAGCAGTAACTAGTGTTGCATCTTCTTACTTAGAGAGGTTCAATGCTTTTTGGGACGTTTCAAAAAACGTTTGCGCTTTTATTATCTAATATGCAATTTCAATATTGAATCCCGCATGGAAAATCCCGCAATTTTAGAGAGATATCCTATGACTTTCTCCCATTCCAGGAGACAAATACAAATGGGAATCATCCCAACTGTTCAATCGTTCCAGAACTATTCCAAAGCCGATTGTCGAATCGATTCGCCTTCACTCGAATTAGAACAAAGAATTTGACGAATGAATGCCAAACCATTTCTCCTGGTGTTCCATTTACCCAGCCGACTGGCTGAAATAGGTCCCGCCACGCATCAATGTTCTGACGTTCATATTGTGGAACTTCGTGAAATATTGAGAGACCCCGCGTGTGGGTCGAAATCATGTCAAACATGCCGAATTATGGATATGGCCCCGTTTCTCGGACGAATACGGGGTCAACTATCGGGGCTCTTGTGTTGACATGGTGGAAATATTTGACGGGATATTCGCTGGGGATTCCATGCAGCGCTTGTTATGTAGTTAGCTCGAGGGTAACCCTACGAAGTTCAGATGGTGGTTTTTTGTTCCATATACGTTCCATATATTTATGCAAAATGCACACTAAATTGAAGAGTTTATCGATTTAGTATCGTAGATATCGAAGATCAACAAACATATTTATTGCGTTTCGATTTTACATTACATAGGCGTACAACTTTGCCTCTGCTGTTTTCACGAAATTGGAGGCTTCACTGTGAAAAACTGATTGAACATTTATGATTCAAAGTATTGTCTCCCATCTTTCGGGCAGCGTACGAATCCCGCGTTGAAAAAACTGGACATCTTTTGAAGCTTTCCACGAATCGATCAAATTTTTTACTTCTTCATAACTCCGTAAGTGCTGGTCAACCAGGCCGTGTGGGAGGGAGCAACGTCTGGAGACTACAGCGAGTGGGGTAGGCTTTCCCATTTCAACGTTTTCAAGTATGTCTTGTATTGCAGCCATTTATCTTTCAATGCTCGGTTCAAACGTATTAATTGCGTGCGATAGCTATTGCTTGTGATTTTTTCAGTCGGTTTCAACAACTCATAATACACTACGCCGAGCTGGTCCCACCAAATACTTAGCATAACCTTGGAACCGTGAATATTCGGTTTGGCCGTCGACGTGGAAGCATGGCCGGGATATTCCCTCGATTTTCTGCGCTTGAGATTATAGTTATAAACCTATTTTTCGTCTCCAGTCACAATGCGATGCAGCTGTTCACAAGAAAACAAACACCATTCAAAATTTCTCGGCTTCAACTCGTACGGCACCCAATTTTCTCTATTTCTGAATCATTTCCATGACATGATTTTGAAATATCTAGTTGAATCAATCCCAATGATCTTGCCAATTTTGTATGCGTTTAATACGAGTCTGATCAAGTTATGCCTCCAATTCTGCATCTTCGAAAACCTTCTGTCTTTTACCGTCATGCTGCTCTTTTACGTCAAAATCACCGTTCTTGAAGCTTTGAACCACTCTCGGTACGTTTTTTCACTAAAAGTGGTCTCACCATAGGTATTTGATAGCATTCGATGAGCCTCAGCCGCAAATTTCTTCATATCAAATCAGAAAATTAAAACCCCCGCAAATGACGATAATTTGGCTCGTAACCTGACATGTTCAATCGAGAATAACTTTATGATATAGACACAAATAGACTAATATTTCGATGGCGTTATGTTTATAAATGCCTAGGCTTATTGTATGAGATCTACGATCTGTTTATCTCGATCACCACTCACCGCTACAGCCATTTATTGCAAAACGGAGAAAGCAAAGTTGTACACCTAATATATACCAACTGACGAAGAACTGCAACGCCCAGAAGCGGCTTTTCAATTTTTTTTTGGTAGAACATAGACCAAGGAGTAGATGATGAAAAAAATCGTGAAGAATTCTTCATGTTGACAATTTTTGTTACCAAAATATTGTAGTCGTTTTGTGCAAGTTTCTTGAATTTTACAACAAATCAGCTGTTCGAGAAGATCCAAAGTCGATGTTTAGTTGTTGTACACGGAATTATCGCCAGCTAGCTGAATTTGAAAAAGGTCGAATTATTGGTCTACGGGAGGCGGGGTTCTCATTCGAAGAAATCGCTACCCGTACTAACAGAAATCCAACTACTGAGTATTGTTCGAAGTTGCCCCGCCGAGATATAGGGCTTCGAAATTTAAAAAAACCGTGTATGCAAAATATCATAAATATTCTTCAACCCATCCGATCGGAATTTCGTACAATCATTTGAAAAAAATAAGGCTGATTTTTTTTTTATCGTATGTTGTGCATGAATAGTTTTATGAATAGGTTCAAGTAGGGTAACGAAACAATAAACGTGGTTTACTAACCTCAATGTGCTTTTATTTCTTTTTCTAAAGGTTGGTTCAACCACCTCTAACGAATTTCCTCAATCTTTGACGATATTTGAGTAAAGGCGATTTATGCATCAAATTTGATTACCCTCCATCACCATAATGGAGCGACATAAAACGTTTTCATATACAAATTTTTCCTTGAGCTTACTTATTCGATTAACTACCTTGGTGAGGTTCAATTTACATAATTTTGCTGAAATTCGCTTCATCATGTAATATCTTTTTTTTTCCTTTTTGTCATTACGTATTCATCCCAATGGAGACGATTTATATATTCCATTGAAGTTTACCAATGAAAAGTTGGATTCCCATCTCAATTCACGTTGTTTCTATTAATGATCAGATAACATTTGACTCCATCAAAATCCTCAATACCCGGAATAACAGAGTCAATTATTCATCGACCATTCTTTGTATTGTTCAAATTCACGCATTTCTCTCAACGAAACTCTCAAATGGCCTGAAAATTCCATATTCCCAACAGGACTCGAATGTTTACCCCACCTAATTGAAAAGTATATCGAGTTCTGGTATTGTTTCAGAGTGCTTCCTTAATTTTTCATCACTGCGAGCTTACAGTTGATGGAAAATTGATTCCGATATGAGCACGAATTCCAATGCTTTCGTTCGGAGCTATCGAATCTAAACGATCTTCGCAGATTCGGAGAAGCGATTTCTTCTCGAAGCGAATCAGATGTTTGGCAAAGGTCCCGCCGAGAAACATCTGTTGATGGTGCGGAGTACAGTGTTTGTTCAGCTTCCGCTTTTCCGAACCAAGTGGAGCTCATCAGGGGCGGCTGAGATCAGGATCATACAAGTGGCCTATCAAAAATGACCCAGTTGCATTGATTAAGAATCTTTCATTCTACATTCTTGGAAGGAACCCTTCCTTGAACTCAATTTCAATAATATGACAATTGTTTCCTTTAGTATTTCGGGAATGGATAAGAAAACACTTTTGGGTAATGGCTTTTCTTGTTCCTCCAAATATTCTCCATGAATATCAATACATGTTACCATGTGTGGAAACCAATTTTCAGACCAATTTTTGCTCTCTGAACCAGGTAGCTCCAGAAAAAGCATTGTGACGAACATTCAAAGTAGGAACGGATTTTTGGATTTGGTTGATCTTAGAAGACCCATACGATCAACTGATGTTTAGTTCAGGGTTCATCTGGATACATCCAAGACTTTTTACGAGTGATTGTCAAATTATTAAGAACCCAAAGCGAGCAAATTTTTTTCACGGGCAAATGTTCATGTTGAATCGAATATATGCTAGTGGAATTAATGGGCAAACGTGCCTCTATCTCACATGATACATAACGATCTTGCATATTATCGGTTTAACCCAGCACCGATGTTTTCTGTACAACTTAGATGACCTTCACTATACATGCAACAAACAATGGTTTTCGTTGGTGCTGAATACTAAAAAGTGAAATCAAATTCATCGATGCATTCTTGTTGAATTAATCCACGTCAAAAATTATTGCACGAAAATATTAACGAGTAAATTCTATTTCTTTGTCGAGATCAATATTTCAAATGACTAAAAGAAAAAATTTACGCTCAAATTTTCCGAATTCGTTCATGCCAAAAAATGACATACTTCAAATTGAAAACGTTTTTTTTTGGGTTGCCAATTTACTAACAAAAAGGACAACCCTTGTATTCAGTGAAAAAAGTTTAGGAGTTTGAAATCCTTTTTTTCACTCAAACATTTTGAAATTTTATAATAATTCAACAGAATTGTAGAAAAAATATATGTCTCATACTTATACTTTCATCAAGAACTATTTTGGAAATTGTGTTAGTAATAAAGTTCGGTCTTCATTATGAGGTATATTTCAAAGATGTAAACGTTGAATATTTTTCTAATTAGTCACATTAAGTTCAAAGTGAAACTGAATTTCAATACTAACTTAACTGCTCTGAAGAGTACCATATGGTACTACTACCTCAGATGTAAATAAGACTACATTAATCACTTAATAGTGCTGAAGGTTCATAGGGTAGCATTTTCTTAGAAATTATTTATAAATAAGATTGCAATTTCTATGAGAGACATAAAATACTAATTTATTCTGCTGTTTTTGAATTCGAAAGACTAACCTACTCTTTCATTAAGCTGTCTTTCAGTAAAGAATTTGGGGTTTTAGATGTAGATGTAATTGAAACGTAAGGTTTTTTTAACCTCGAATAAAATGTGGGTAACTGATATTATTATCAATACTCGCCGAAGGGGCTCCGCCCCTTGGACCCCGTCACTATGCCGGTAGATCCTTCACTGAGTATCCGGCTAGAAAATAAAAGCTTTTTTTCCGAAACCTTGTATCGTTAGCTGATTTCAGACGATTCACTCGGTATACTATGCTGGTTCTAGGTTGGAATTCTATATGATTTTTTTCCTAGAATATACCGTTTCGCCCTTGCTCACATGAAAATATTTGATGCAAATCCTAACTTTTCATGACGACAAATCAAGGGCGGTCCTAGCCTTAAATTTTGAGGGGGTTCGCCATTTTGGGCTTCGAGTTTTTCTATGGGACCAAATCCCATATTACACCGATATCAAGCCTAACCTCTCAAAAATATTTATATTTAGATATTCATATGAATATTTATATAAGGAGTACAACTTTGCTTCCGCCGCGGCAACGGCGCGCCGTTTTGCAATAGATGGCTGTAACGGTAAGTGGTAGTAGAAATAAATATAACGTAGATGTCACACAATAAGTTTAGGTATTTGTGAACATAACGCCATCGACATGTTAGTCGATTTGTATCTGCATCATAAAGTTATTCACGATTAGCTGCCATACGTCCCGGTACGCCGGGACATGTCCCGGTTTGGACCATTGAGTCCCCGTGTCCCGGTTAGTTATTCAATTGTCCCGGTCAGTAATTTGACCGTTATGAGATTCATATTTCCTTATATAGTGTAGGTGAAACAAAATTTGTTTTCATGGAATCTCAACGGATTCCAGTAATCATAAATCTGAAATGCTGTTTCCGTTGCTCAAACATTATTTTTCAGAAACCGAAGGATTGAAAATAAAATTATTAAAATTGTTCAAAAAAATAGTCTTATGCAATCACTTTATTTTATATTGAATCCTTAGAGTACCTTAATATTTCCATATAAAATATTTTCGCTGTCAGTGCGGTACTTACTTCGAAGTAAAATAAAGGCGAGTTTTTTTTTAATTCGACAATGAAACTATCGGTTGTCCAGCGCATAGACTTCACAATACTGCTTCCACTTCCGCCGATATGATTTTAATTTCTGTGCATTCTATTGGTCTTAAAATTTTCAAATATTTTTCGATATTTTTTGTAAGGGTCGAACGATGAAAGGTTTTCGTGAGTATGCAGAAACAACTTACAGCAATGTTCTTTCTTATTCTAGAATTCGATGGCTTTCACTAGTTCTAGCTATTGAACCCTCATCCAAATTTAATGGTGTGTATGTAAGAAAAAATAAGTTTATTAACGATATCAATGTTCTGACCCAAATTCAATCGAACCCAGAAAAAAATCGAGAACTGTGGCCAGTGAATGGAATTTTTCAAAAACTGCTGTTAATAAAATAGTCAACAGACGCGAATACAATGATTTCAAATTTGAATACCAAGCCTTGCACAAATTATATCGTAATGATCTCAAAATAAAGTTCGATTCTGTAATTTGTTTCAACGGAACAAATGACAAATACAACAATAGTGATACCTCGCGAGAAAATTGAGAATGTTTCGAAAGGTATTCAAGGAGACCAAACAAGCAAATGTATAAGAAGTATGGGTTCCAGAACCGTAAAGTGTAACTATTTTACAAAATGGTGGACATTTCAAACACTTACTTCATTAATTTTCATTTACTTTCGAATAATCATCTGATTTTTCTTTCGTTAAATGATACTTTCGTTTAATTATTATGAATTGAAATATTTAAATGATTAATATAAAAGAAGAACCAAGAAACCATTATACTGGTTTCTTGCTTTGATTCTAATATGTTCCATTTAGTTCAAGATGGGTAAGTTGACTTTCTTATCGAAATTTATTGCATATTGCATGTTGCCAATTAAACTGAATAAAGGTAATACAGATCCGACCCAAAGAAAATTGGATAAGGGTCAAAATCACCTGAAAATCTACTTTGAATGATATATCGTTGAATTCAGCGTTAAAAGTTATTTCGAAAAATGTCATAAAATATGCAGGTCCGTATTGAAAAAATTGAGGTTGAGGGTGTCCCAGAGAGTACGAAACGTTGGAAACGAAATCTGATTACGTCAAATTGAGGATAATTTACTGTCGAATAAAAAATTCCTGTGACATTTTTTGATGATATTTGAAATAAAGTGGGAAAAAAAGAAAAATCAAAATGACATAATTTTCTTTTCTTATATCTCAATAATAATGCTTCTATGCATGCAACTTTTTTTCCATTTGACCGACTTTCTAACTCTTATGGTTTAAAAGTTACCAATACAATCCCATTAAAAAAGTGGCCACCCTGTAGACTTGTCATGTTATGAGTTTCCATACAGTTTTATAATACGTCATAATCTCAAACAATTTATTAATATGAATTTCTACCAAGTAAAGACCGATCCCATCAAGAAGATCTGGGCATACTGGCAACGTTGCAGATTATTTGGCATTTGACAGACGTTACGTATTGAACATAATTGCCGCCACCGGATATAAACAATGAATAAAATAGTAGTTTTTGACGATAAAAAGCCATTTTTTTTAGGGAAAAGCTTGAAATGTGATTAATTAATCATTTCTAACGAGAATCAGTGGATAAAATACAAGAAAACTAGCTATTAATGTGGATAACCTTACCTTCATCAAGCCAATTTTACAAATTTTTAAAAAAAAACCAGCAGGATTGAGGAATTTATGTCACCGGATTCGTGATCTAATACCCAAAATTAGTAAGTAAGCAAAATTTCATCACTTTTGAATCATTATCAAAATTAATTAATATAGTAAACATTTACCTTAAAATTAAAATTAATTCTATATAGTAAACATTCACCTGTTTTTCTTTTCAGAAGATGGATTATTATACAGGATTTGGATGGATAATTATACAGGATTTTTATTTGTGGAATATCAATTAGAAATATCTAGAGATGTTGGACCAATTCAAGTCTGAAAATTGAGATTAAAGCTTCAAATTATTAACTAATTTGTAAAGAAATACACAATATTTGATCAACTATTATATAGGGTGTATATATTTGAAGTAGTAATTAGTCATTTTTGGAGAAATGAGACATTTTGAAATCTGAAATTCTCATTTCTCTAGAAATGGCAATTTCTTTCTTATTTAAAAAATTTGGGAAAAATGCATAATCAAAATGTGAGAGTTATTATCAGTCAATAGAAATACTACCTGAAATAAAGAAACTGCATTCAATGTTTATTTTCAGTTTTGACAAATATTGAATTTACATAATCATTCGATAAGATCTATGAAAAGACCTACAGTGAAATGTTGTTTTAGGAATATTCAGTATAGCTGTAACAAACAAACTGAAAAGAGGCAGAATGAATAATAGATCTACCTTTCGGATACCCATATCTGAGAAATCAGGTTATAAGAAGTCCCTCATTTCCAAGGTTTATCAATACATTTTTCAGTTGAGCAGCAAATTATTCTTCTATTCCATATTTTGTGAAGAAATACAATATAATTGCAACAATTTGAAGGACCTATTGGAAATTCCTGACGAACTAAGGAGTTTTTTAGTATCTGAAGATTGTATTGATGCTATGTTATAGAACGAGACTTGTGGCTCTGGGTTTTACTCAGAAGTGAATTAAACAGGGCAATTTATGTCCTATATAGTAAATAAAATTTTGATAGATAAAAGTTTCAAAAGATCAACAATTGATCATAGTATTTACATAAATCAAAAAATAACTGGCTTACTATTGTTGCATTGTACATGGATGACTTTTTTGTTTTAACTAATGTTAATTCTGAATGCATTTTCTGATAGAAAATTTTATGATAAAGAAATTAGGAGAAGCTAAAAAATGATTAGGGATGAATATTACTAGAAATTATGGAAAAGGTAGTAAAGCTATCGATTATATTCTTCAAATATGTATTGCAATAATTCAACATGTCTGATTGTGAACATGTGAAAACTAAATTGAATTTTGATTCAACAAAAGAGAGTTGTAATGATGAACCATATAAGAAAATAATAGGTTTATTAATATCTTCAGCAGTATTAACTAGTCCTGATATAGCATACTCTGTTAATTTCTTGAGTCAATTTAATAATGATCTCATTGTTGAACACTGGAAAAGTGCAAAACTCATTTCAAGATACAAAGATAATTGTTCAATTTTTACTTCAGTCAAAAGGAACTGAGTATTTGAAATCGGTACTAAAATTGTATCGGCCAATACTATTGACCCATATGGGTCAATAACTACATTGACTTGATTTTTTCAAATGTTAACTTTGGATCTGAATCAATGAATAATTTAATTCTTACCAAAATGAAAAGCAATGAATAAATCAGTAGGATAGCATTTTTGAAATGGCCATATAGCACCTATTCCTATAACGATTAAAAGATTGGAAACTTTAGTGAACAAATAGGTAGGTATCAACATTTTTATACAAATTTGATCATTCATTCATGACATGGAAATTTTCAATAAATAGTTGCTTTTTAAAGTATTTTATACCTTCATTGAATTGCTGGAAAATTGATACCAATTTCGAAAGTGACTGCCATGTTAAATTCTTCATATACTGAATGATCCTTCAAAATTTATTTCTGTCGTAACATTTTGACTAGTATTTCAACTGATATATTCCATACGTCATTGAAATCAATATCTTCAAAGTACTATTCGAAAGGCTTATAATGGAATTTAGAAAAATATGTCTTTCTCAATTTCATAGTCATATATGATATGATGCATAAGTCCAAATTTAATTAATTCACATCTAAAGTGAATGTTATTTTTAGAAATATTCAGTATAGCTATAATAAACCAACTAAAAAGAGACATAATGAATAGACTTGCCTTTCAAATACCCATGGCCTATGTTACCTCATAAGCAATTACCTACAATATCTTATCTTGGTGAAACCTTTTTGAGAAATCAGGTGATAAGTTTGAGAGTCTCTAATTTCCAAGGCTTATTAATACATGTTTCAGTTGAGCGGGATATAATATAACAGGGTATATATAGTTGAAATTATTAGTATGAAAGATTTGACTTATTCATTATAAATTCAACAGCACTGCACTCAAATTCTTCAAAAACGGAGTGGTCACTTATATTTTTGCACTCCTCTGTCGTAAAAGTGTATATTTTAGATATTCAAAAAACTCATGGAAACTTTTGACTGTTATCTGACTAATTTGGCTCTTTTTTTTCCAGTAATAAAGCCAATTGTGAATTATCTATAAGGAGTCTTTCTATCTGTTTAATACTGTTTCATAGTAGCATAACTTTTACTCCAATCCAAGACTGAATTGATGAATGAAGCTTCTGTTCTCTTTGGTAGTTCCATCTTCTGTCGCAATAAATTCAAATTCTCACGAAAGGAAATGAAGTTTTATAGATTGTGGAAAATAAACGAAAAATTCCTGAAATAAAGTAATATTCATCCAATTAATTCCAAATAATACAAACCCTTCAAACAAACCTGAATTGAGGAAAATGCATTCGATGATATAAATGTTCATTTCCAAATTTTGACAAATATCTATCGAATTTTTGATTCGCCGTAGACTTTGCATTTTATCTGTCGGCATTTATTTAAATATTGAATAACAATTTTGGAAACTGCAAACTTTTTCAAGAACTTTCATATATCGAAATGGAATATTTATTATTAACATGACACTGACAGCCAAATTGTCCACAGATACCACAGAAATATGGGACTTGAAATGTCAAAATGATCCGAAACACCCCGTATACTCGAAAACCGCGGGGAGAATCGAAGGTTTGGGATTTTTCCCGGGATCTCCAGACGATTTTGAGGGGGGTCTTATTCTTGTCATTTTTGCTCTAGATGGTCCCGTTTGGGCTGTGATTTTACGTTTAAAGTTTGACGTATATGTGCAAGCGGTTTTATATATACTTAGACTCGCTCTGCTCGCCGAAGGGGCTCCGCCCCTTGGACCCCGTCACTATGCCGATAGATCCTTCACTGGGTATCCCTCTAGAAAATAAAAGATTTTTTTCGGAAACCTTGTATCGTTAGCTGATTTCAGACGATTCACTCGGTATACTATGCTGATTCTGTATAATTTTTTGTCCTAGAACATACCGTTTGGCCCTTGTTCACATGAAAATATTTGATGCAAATAACTTTCCATGACGACAAATCAAGGGCAGTCCTAGCCTTAAATTTTATGGGGGTTCGCCGTTATGGGCTTCGAGTATTTCTATGGGACCAAATCCCAGATTATACCGATATCAAGCCTTACCTCTCAAAAATATTTATATTTAGATATTCATATGAATATTTATATAAGGCGTACAACTTTGCGTCCGCCGTTTTGCAATAGATGGCTGTAACGGTAAGTGGTAGAATAGTTATAATACAAGTGCAGAAGGCATTGATATTCTTCCACGAGTTCAACATTCAAAAACGAGCCACGAAGTGGCGAGTTTTTGAATGAACGAGTGGTACAATGAGCCTTCTGTACGAGTATTATATATTATTTTCTCTAATTCATTGCATTCTTATTGAAATTAATGAAATACTTCCATAAATACTATTTACTGATGTTTGGCTTGAAAAATGTTGGTTGGCAGAACTGATTTCTTTAAGGCAAATTGATGAATTGGCGGATAAAGCCGTGGCGGAAAGTTCGGAGTACCAAAATATAATAATGAAATATAACCATGAAAACTGTGCTTTTCTGATATATTCTCGCACGATTTTGTTCCACAAGATGTGGAAGAATGAACGGAGTAACCACAGAATTAGAGAAATAAATATATCGTAGATGTCATACAATAAGTTTAGGTATTTGTGAACATAACGCCATTGACATGTTAGTCGATTTGTGTCTGCATCATAAAGTTATTCACGACTAACCATGTTAGCTTACGAGCCAAATTCTCGTCATTTGCGGGAGGTTTCAATTTTCTACTAAAATATGAAAAAATCCGCGGCTGAGGTTCATCGAATGCTTTCAAATACCTATAGTGAGAACGATATTGGTGGAAGAACGTACCAACGATATTGTTTATGTCTAGGTTTAGTTATTTTCTGGTACATCTGTAAAATGGCTAGTTCCGTTTGATTAAATAAATAAAGAAATAGATGAGTGGTTTCAACGCTTCAAGAATGGTGATTTTGATGTCGAAGACCAGCATCGCGGTGGAAGAGAGAAGTTTTTTGAAGATGCAGAATTGGAGGCAATAATTGATCAAGATTCATGTCAAACGCAACAATAATTGTAGGATCAATAGGAGTGACACTAAAAGCCATTTCAAAACGCCTGAAAGTCATAGGAATGACTCAGAAACAAGGA
The DNA here is from genome assembly GCF_914767665.1 of Harmonia axyridis. Taxonomy (NCBI): domain Eukaryota; kingdom Metazoa; phylum Arthropoda; class Insecta; order Coleoptera; family Coccinellidae; genus Harmonia; species Harmonia axyridis. The sequence goes on from NC_059501.1 coordinate 76,345,474, forward strand.
AATTGGGTGCGGTACGAGTTGAAGCCGCGAGGTGTTTGAACGACGTTTATTTACTTGTGAACAGCTGCTTGCAAGACAAAGACGGAAGGGGTTTCTGCATCGGATTGGGACTGGAGACGAAAAATGGGTTCATTACGATAATCCCAAGCGCATGAAATCATGAGGATATCCTGACAATGCTTCCACATCGACGGCCAAACCGAATATTCACGGTTCTAAGGTCATGCTCAGCATTTGGTGGGACCAGCTCGGCGTAGTGTATTATGACTGAAAGAATCACAGGCGATCGTTATCGAACGCAATTAATGCATTTGTACCGAGCATTGAAAGACAAACCGCCGCAATACAACGAGAGAGAAGATGAATTGATTTTACTGCATGACAATGCTCGACCCCATGTTGCGAAAGTAATCAAGATATACTTGGAAACGTTAAAATGGGAATTCCTACCCCACAACCCTATCCGACGTATTCTCCAGACGTTGCTCCCACGGACTATCACTTGTTTCAATCAATAGCACATGGCCTGGCTGAACAACACTTCCGATCTTATGAAGAAGTAAAAACTTGGATCGATTCGTGGATCGCTTCAAAAGATGACCAGTTTTTTCAATTCGTACGCTGTCCGAAAGATGGGAGAAAGTAGTGACCAGCGATGGGCAATACTTTGAATTATAAATGTATAACCAGTTTTTTACAATAAAGCCTCGAATTTCGCAAAAAAAGTTTTACCCTTATGTATTTGTTGTATTATAATACCATTATTTACTTATCAGGGTTTTAACCATTCAGGTAGAAATTAAAAAAAAATTTGATTGTTTAATATGAAAAAAAGAAGACAATTGACAACTACATCACAAAATCTAATTTGGTCTTTAAAACTTTGAACCCTTTGAAAACCTTGTAATCACAGCGTCCTCGTCAACATCGATGTCCCTATGAATATTCAGGAGGACAAAATACTCCATAAAAATGGAAGCAAACTACTAAATATGTCGTTTTCCACTGAATCTTGTCATCTGAATCTTATTATTATCCTCTATGATAGAAAAACTTTATTCAAATCAACAGAATTTTCTCACACCAAAATATCACAGCGGTATATATCGATATTTTACTCTTACATATTTCGATACATTTCGATAGTGTCAGAAAATATCGATACAATATATAGATATCGATAGTTTTCTGACCTTTGCCCATCCCTAGTGTGGATTTGCCTAACGCAGTCATAACCATAAACAAAGATTTCTCTATGATCATAATTGTCAGTCAGACTCAGAGACGCATGTCTTAAAATTTTGTTCAAATATAAATCGTATATTGTATTCTTTAATAATGAATAAAAAATAACCGATATCAACCAAATTCTCAGATCTCATTTTTCCAGAAATGGCAATTTCTTTCTTTGAAAAATTTGGGAGAAATGAATAATCAAAATGTGAGCGTCAGTCTTTCAAGAAAGTTATTCATGCTTATAGGTTTGTAAAAAATTTTTTAGAGAATATTGAATAATAATATAATCCCAACATTAAGATTTTAAATTAGCACATTTCTTCTTTATAGAGACATGTATGATGCATAAGTCCAAATTTAATTGATGATTGGGTGGGAAAAATTGACAAAAAAAGTTTATGTTTGTTAGTTAAGTTGTAATCCTTTTTATGGTCCTTTTTTTTGTTTATTTAATAGTTACAATAGACAATTATTAGCATATTTTTCTTTGAATTTCAACTTTGAAAGAAAATTTGTCATTTTATGTCTTGCCGATGAAAATATTGATATTCTTGTAAGTCAATTCTAAATGAATAATAGATATATTTTAAGGGCTATCATTCCATTGGTTATTTACTTGTGAGCCCCAAAATGAAGTTACTTTTATTCAATTGACTCATTAATAGAAATACTACCTGAAATAAAGAAATTGCATTCAATGTTTATTTTCAGTTTTGACAAATATTGAATTTACATAATCGTTCGATAAGATCTATGAAAAGACCTACAGTGAGATTTTTGTTTTAGGAATATTCAGTATAGCTGTAATAAACAAACTGAAAAGAGGCAGAATGAATAATAGATCTACCTTTCGGATACCCATATCTGAGAAATCAGGTTATAAGAAGTCCCTCATTTCCAAGGTTTATCAATACATTTTTCAGTTGAGCAGCAAATTATTCTTCGATTCCATATTTTGTGAAGAAATACAATATAATTGCAACAATTTGAAGGACCTATTGGAAATTCCTGACGAACTAAGGAGTTTTTTAGTATCTGAAGATTGTATTGATGCTATGTTATAGAACGAGACTTGTGGCTCTGGGTTTTACTCAGAAGTGAATTAAACAGGGCAATTTATGTCCTATATAGTAAATAAAATTTTGATAGATACAAGTTTCAAAAGATCAACAATTGATCATAGTATTTACATAAATCAAAAAATAACTGGCTTACTATTGTTGCATTGTACGTGGATGACTTTTTTGTTTTAACTAATGTTAATTCTGAATGAATTTTCTGATAGAAAATTTTATGATAAAGAAATTAGGGGAAGCTAAAAAATGATTAGGGATGAATATTATTAGAAATTATGGAAAAGGTAGTAAAGCTATCGATTATATTCTTCAAATATGTATTGCAATAATTCAACATGTCTGATTGTGAACATGTGAAAACTAAATGGAATTTTAATTCAACAAAAGAGAGTTGTAATGATGAACCATATAAGAAATTAATAGGTTTATTAACATCTTTAGCAGTATTAACTTGTCCTGATATAGCATACTCTGTTAATTTCTTGAGTCAATTTAATAATTATCTCATTGTTGAACACTAGAAAAGTGCAAAACTCATTTCAAGATACAAAGATCATTGTTCAATTTTTACTTCAGTCAAAAGGAACTGAGCATTTGAAATCGGTACTAAAATTGTATCGGCCAATACTATTGACCCATATTAGTGGCTTCGATATCTACACTGACTTTATTTTTTCAAATGTTAACTTTGGATCTGAATCGATGAATAATTTAATTTTTACCTAAATGAAAAGCAATGAAATGGCCATATAGCACCTATTCCCATAACGATTAAAAGATTGGAAACTTTAGTGAACAAATAGGTAGGTATCTATATTTTTATACAAATTTGATCATTCATTCATGACATGGAAATTTTCAATAAATAGTTTGCTTTTTAAAGTATTTTATACCTTCATTGAATTGCTGGAAAATTGATACCAATTTCGAAAGTGACTGCCATGTTAAAATTCTTCATATACTGAATGATCCTTCAAAATTTATTTCTGTCGTAACATTTTGACTAGTATTTCAACTGATATATTCCATACGTTATTGAAATCAATATCTTCAAAGTACTATTCAAAAGACTTATAATGGAATTTAGAAGAATATATCTTTCTCAATTTCATAGTCATATATGATATGATGCATAAGTCCAAATTTAATTAATTCACATCTAAAGTGAATGTTATTTTTAGAAATATTCAGTATAGCTATAATAAACCAACTAAAAAGAGACATAATGAATAGACTTGCCTTTCAAATACCCATGGCCTATGTTAGCTCATAAGTAATTACCTATAATATCTTATCTTGGTGAAACCTTTTTGAGAAATCAGGTTATAAGTTTGAGAGTCTCTAATTTCCAAGGTTTATTAATACATGTTTCAGTTGAGCGGAAAATAATATAACAGGGTATATATAGTTGAAATTATTAGTATGAAAGATTTGACTTATTCATTATAAATTCAACAGCACTGCACTCAAATTCTTCAAAAACGGAGTGGTCACTTATATTTTTGCACTCCTCTGTTGTAAAAGTGTATATTTTAGATATTCAAAAAACACATGGAAACTTTTGAATGTTATCTGACTAACTTGGCTCTTTTTTTCCAGTAATAAAGCCAATTGTGAATTATCTATAAGGAGTTTTTCTATCTGTTTAATACTGTTTCATAGTAGCACAACTTTTACTCCAATCCAAGACTGAATTGATGAATGAAGCTTCTGTTCTCTTTGGTAGTTCCATCTTCTGTCGCAATAGATTCAAATTCTCACGAAAGAGAATGTAGTTTTATAGTTTGTGGAAAATAAACGAAAAATTCCTGAAATGAAGTAACATTCATCCAATGGAATCAATAATTATACAAACCCTTCAAACGAACCTGAACTGAAAATGCATTCGATGATATCAATGTTCATTTCCAAATTTTGACAAATATCTATCGAATTTTCGATTCGCCGAAGACTTTGCATTTTATCTGTCGGCATTTATTTAAATATTGAATAACAATTTTGGAAACTGCAAACTTTTTCAAGAACTTTCATATATCGAAATGGAATATTTATTATTAACATGACACTGACAGTCAAATTGTCCACAGATACCACAGAAATATGGGACTTGAAATGTCAAAATGATCCGAAACACCCCGTATACTCGAAAACCGCGGGGAGAATCGAAGGTTTGGGATTTTTCCCGGGATCTCCAGATGATTTTGAGGGGGGTCTTATTCTTGTCATTTTTGCTCTAGATGGTCCCGTTTGGGCTGTGATTTTACGTTTAAAGTTTGACGTAAATGTGCAAGCGGTTTTATATATACTTAGATTCACTTCAAATGAAAGAATCTTTGTATGGGAATTTTGCTTTTAAAGGTTCGAATAAGTAATGGTGATTCTATAAAATACCTAACGTTGATATATCTATACGAAAGAGTAATGCGTCAGATAAAAAACACCATGATACTGTAAAAACCTGCAAAATGCCCTGCCACGAGCCTCCCTTCTTCTGAATCATTCCAAAATAAATTGGATTTATTCACCCTCAGGAAACATGTATATGAAACCGCATGTACATCGTACACGTGGAGTTTCTTTGTCATTGTGGCCAGAGCATATGTTCCATTTGTCTCGGAAGCTTGATTCCACGACGACTCCAAATTCCTCAGCCAACTCCCTACAACTGCCATGTGCATACATCGGGAAATAATTCGTATTATGTTTGCATACGTTTCTAGATTGTTTGTTCGCGTACTGGTCGGCTTAATATTTAATAAGGTTTCAATCTTTGACAGTTGTGATGCATTTAGCCTTATTATTTGGATATTATGATGACCTGAATAATATCTCTTGAGAGGTCATTATGGAGTACGCAATAAGCAAATTTGAGAGAAAATTATTCATTACATTTTTGATATTTATTTAATCTGAAGGGTGTTTTTTTTCGAGGTCACGCATCTTTCGAAGTTTACTAATGGGTATTTTTTTCGAGGTATATAATTTTAAGTTGGCATTACTCTTCAAGATGGCGACCGATATAACAGCTGTTAAGTAATTTATTTTCAGTTTGGTTTGGCAATTCATCATGAATAGACTCACGCCTGAACAACACTTGCAAATAGTGCAATTTCATTTCGAAAATAATGGTTCTGTGCGGAATACGTATCGCGTACTACTTCCATTTTATCGTCGACAAAATCGTCGCACTTCTGGTTAAATGGCTACGCCAACAAACAAAACTGCCGCATTTGGAGTGAAGCAAATCCTCAAGTGTATGTCGAAACACCGTTACATCCAGAAAAACTGACTGTTTGGTGCGCTTTATGGGCTGGTGGAATCATTGGTCCGTACTTCTTCAAATACGATGATGGCCAGAACGTTACAGTCAATGGTGATCGGTAAAGAGCTATGATTACTAACTTTTTCATTCTTGAATTGAACAACCATGATGTCCAGGAGCTGTGGTTCCAAAAAGACGGTGCAACATGTCATACAGCTCGTGCCACGATCGATTTATTGAAAGACACGTTTGGTGACCGCCTAATTTCACGTTTTCGACCTGTGAATTGGCCTCCAAGATCTTGTGATTTAACACCGCTAGACAACTCTCTGTGGGGCTATGTAAAGTCATTTGTCTATGCGGATAAGCCACAAACCCTTGACCATTTGGAAGACAACATTCGCAGTGTTATTGCCGATATACGGCCACAAATGTTGGAAAAAGTCATCGAAAATTGGACGTCCAGATTGGACTACATCCAAGCCAGTCGTGGCGGTCATATGCCAGAAATCATATTTAAAATGTAATGCCACAAGATTTTCTTGCGGATAAATAAAATTCATGTCAATCAAATAATCCATCGTTGTTTTATTGCAATTTGAAGTTCTATAGCTCTAAAAAAACACCCTATACATCTAGATAATTGGTCATGAAGTCAGCGTGATGATCGACTGTTTTTGCGTTTTCAGTTTTTTGTTTTGGGTAATTTTCCCGCTTCCAAATAAAATAGCCAAACACGCCAATAAAAAATGTATATGATGTTGCCAGTGTGCTCATTGATCCGTTTCTGCATTTCCTCTCATACATTTTATGTAACATTATCTTATGTTCTTTCAAGATATGTAACATTATCGCATGTTCCACTCAAAACAATCCACACAAAAAACAGTTGAAATTTCTCTTCAAATTTGAAATGAAGACTGTTTCAGCCCTTTTTGAGTTATTATGATGTTTAGTTTTGGCAACGTCGTGCATTCTAGGAATATCGAGACGTATGTTTTGTTAGGTTATGAATCAGATGTATGGTTATCGGAAAGAAAAGTTAAAGTTTGGTAGTATAAAGTTTTCGGTGTTTAATATAACGATTTTGGTTTCATTCACGGACATTTTAAATACATTAACATTACAGTTCATTAGAAGGACAGTTTGCATTGTATAAATTCCATTTTGTTCCATTTCAATCCTTTACCCTCTTCCCTTACATCCTTATACAGTGCGGTGCTGTGTGGAAGCTGAGAGCAGTTTGTATTGGTGAGACTATTATAACATCATTTTTATTGGTTCAAATAGGGAAAATGCAACAAAGATAGAGATCCAGTTATCCAGACTTTCAAATAATAAATCAATTCCAACTACAAACTATGTTTTGGGACTTACTGATCCATAAGACCAGTGTTATTTACAGTGAAATAGTTCTTCCACTAAATAAATCGTGCTCCTTAAAGCGTTGCTAGCGAGTCTATTTTATCATGGCTGACTTTCCAAATGAAGAAGAAGCCTCACCTGTTTAACTATCTTCGCTTCAATCTCCCGAGAACATTGTTGCCTCTCTCACCAATACCGCAGGGAGATCTGAGTTAAGAGCAACGTGCAAGAGAAATGGGACAAGGCCCCTATAAAATAGCGCAAACTAAATCTTTAAACTGGGGCCAGGGATCGTTGAATTCACTCTCTATGTCCTAGTTCGCTTCGGCATGAAATCAATCGAACTGAAAGCAATATCAGATGACCTACATCTGGTCACGATGCATTCATCCATCTTTCAAAGTGCATCAGACTGTCGGCCTTCGAAAAAAAGTATGGTTCTCCATCTGGTTCATACACGTTGGCAGATATAGGTGGTTATCGATTTAAGGAGAGCCCGTTTTTTATCGACCATGTTTTCTCTGAGAGAACTCTGAACCATATTTGAATAAACAGAAATAGTATAATTATTTATGAGTAGAAATAATGATACAATTCACACCATTTCGAAAATAAAAAACGATATTAGTTTTACAACATGTTCACATCCCCAAATAATCTTGATCGACATCTATGCCAACTGTCAAAGAGACTGCAACACCCAGAAGGAGCTGTTTAAATTAAAATTTTTTTTCATAAAACAAAGGCAAGGAGTTGATGATTGAATTTGGAGAAAAAAAGGTTTTCTCATGTAAACAATTTTTAGTTGCTATTGTAGTCGTTTTTTGCAAGTTTTTTCGCATGAAATTCTGATGGTTTCGTGCTGAATTGTTTGTTTTCATACATGTACTGTCATTGATCGTTATTTGTTCTTGTTGTGTTCGGTTCAAAATACTTCTCATCGATTGAAAGAGATGTATCAATTCAATGAAAAAAATCAAAATAGATCTCTTTCATTTAGAATCTAGTAAAAATCCTCCTCAAGCCGTCTATCTTTATGCGCAGAAAATTCTCCATCGCTTCAAAGATTAGATCGATCATTCAAAAGAATTGTTCCAAGATAGGCTAATTGAGAAGGTGATTAAATAAACAAATATACCAGATAATTTGATAGGTATTCATATCACCCAAATATTCCTAATGATGACCATCAACTTCGATGTAATCATTGAGTTGACCTCCAAATGAATCTACACAAGCCGAAAGTTGTTCTGGAGCGCTAGATAGCCATCATGATTGAAACTTCATATTCTGTCGTTATTCCCAGTGAAGATCTTTCATCAGGTGATTTGTAGATATTCCCACTAATTTTGGTCGTTCAAATTCCCTTCAAACGTTAGAATTCCAAGTAAATGATTAATAGAAAGGATATGCTAAGATTGTTCAGACGGAAAGTTCGAGTTTGATTACAGATCCATCCATAACGAATCGTGAAAAGTTGTTCGTACAAAACTTTTCTTTTTGTGTCGTCGATTACGGATGTTCGATAAAAATAGGGGTTCCCAGTTAAAATTCCAAAGTTAACCACCGTCCCCTTCACAAGGGTGAAGAAAATAGATGAAGTTTTGGCATGAGTGAATCCCCTCAAGACCAAATACTTCATTTGGAAATATATGAGATATTTCCTTTTTGCGAATTTTAACTGATTCAACTTGATAATTTATCCAATCACAAAGATTCTGTGTGTTAGAGTGTGGTTACTATAACTTCAGTGTATCTGGACAAAATCGCGATAATATGTCGTTGAAAATATTGTGACATTCCTCCCCTCAATGCTCTTCAATTCCAGGTGTGAAAGTTTGAGTGACTAATTTAACACGGCATATTTATAAGTGTAACAAATTCAGAAGAGGTTTTTTCATCTTTATTTAATTTTCAAATGAAAAACTTATGAATAAATCAGATGTTGATGGAATAGAAACTCAGCGGCATATTCATCAGATATCCGAGCTTCGAGTTCGTATTCTCACCTTGAATAAATTGAGATATTCCATTACAAAGGGCAGTTGGAATGAAAAAATAATAATGAACTGCGAAATTTGCGCTTTTCCTGGGTAAAATTATCTGAACCGAGCATAATGATTTCTTTTCATTTCGATTCAATATCCAAAATGTCTGCCGTGAATATTACATTTCTTTGAAGTATTCCGAAGAATTTGAATTGAAAAATAAAAACTGAAAGGGAATTTCAACACTTGACCTTAAATATAAGAAAGCAAGTGCCCACTACAATTTTCTTCGGGATAACTTGAATTTCCTCATAATAACCTCATTATCCATTATGATATTTGCTTCCCCCTGTCAGACACCCCTAAACATTAATAAATTGAAAAAAAAAATTATTATTGTAGGGAATCTATCGATTACCTGGAAAATATTCGAGTTGAGTTAAATTTCGAACCAAAATACTAAAAACAGAAGAACTCAGTGTAAAAACTTGCAATGATCAAAGCCACACCCCTAAGGTATCTGTAGAAAGGCTTTGCTAACGGTCGAATGGAAAACGGCCTGAATGCCCATAAAAATCGTCATTTCAGGGCGAATAATTGAATTGAGTTCAGACCAGTCTCCAAGAAGCTAAAACATATGTACAACACTCGCACCGACAACGAGAAGAGTAAAGATTTTCACATCTGTTCCCGAGACCGACGAAAAAGTACCTACGACCGAGCCGCAACGACCTAAGTGTCTAGCGACCCTCAAAAACAATTAGATCTGAATATCATCTTCTTCTCACATTTTTAGTGGGTTGGAAATAAATTGAATATGTGTTTTTATCCCGTTCTTTTATTTCCCTAATTTGTCCTTGGCCGTGTCACAGTATAAGGACCACAACCCACATTATGATTCTTATTATAAAAGTTTAGGAGTGTCTGACAAGTGGTAGCAACTATCATAATGGATGACGGGGTTTTTTAAGTTATCACGAAGTAAATACACTGCTCAACAATTGATAGGGATCACTTACTCGTTCTAAATTTATTTCTGAAATATTCGCTCCAAGATAATAAATTTAGTCAGATATCAGAGTATTTTCAGTTGATAATATGGTTCACTTGAGAAAAGAATGAAAAAATGGAAAGTTGGAGAGAAAAAAAGACTTTATTAGGAACACTCAAAATTCTGTGTTTGAATAACATAAAAATTTTATGTGGAAATCACAAGAAGGCTGAAGTTTCGTTTAAGCTAGTACCTAGTTGGTCCCCCACGAGCTCCTCTCAAGCATTCTACCCTACGAGGCATACTTTCGATCAAACGATTTATAAAATTTTGGGGCAAATTCGTCCAAATATCCCGTAAAGCGTTAGAAAGGTCCTTCAGGTTATTGATCGGTTGTTCTAAGGTTGACAATTGTCTAGACATCTCAGACCAGACATGTTCGATGCAATTCATATCTGGAGAGCGAGCTGGACAGTCCATCCTATCAATAGCATGAGTTTCTAGCGCTTCATTAACCAGACGACTACGGTGTGGACGGGCATTATCGTCAATTAAAATGAAATTCTCGCCCACGGCAGCCGCAAACGGAACAATTATGGGTTCAATAATCATATCGTGATATCTCTGGCTGGTCATGGTGGTGTTCTGCAGAACAACCAACTCTGTGCGTTGGTTCAAACAAATGCCTCCTCATACACATATAGAACCTCCGCCAAAAGCTGTTGTGGGTACCATAAACTGTTCTGCATACCTTCGACCTATTTCCCTCCAAGCAAGAATACGTCCATCGGAGTTGACCAAACGAAATCTAGACTCATTCGTAAATAAACATCGGCTCCAATCTTCAAGTGTCCAATTGCGGTGCTCCTCAGCCCATTGCCGTCGATGAACCCGGTGTTCCCTATTCAAACGGAGATGTTGTACCCTCCTACGTGCTCTCAAACCACGAACATGTAGTCGTCGTCTTACAGTCGGGTTCGAAATTAGAACTCCTGTTGCAACTCTCAGTGATCTATTGAGCCGCGACGCCGGGTAAGTGGAATTTCTCCTAGCATTGAGGATCAAAAGACGATCTTGGGCAGCTGTTGTACTGCGCTGCCGACCTCCCCCATGAACATAAGCTACTGAGTCGTTTTGGATGAACCTATTCCAAGCCCGACTCACGACACTTTCCGAAACATTCAACCGCCGGGACACTTCTCGCTGGGACAAACCTTCCTGTATCCACCGTATGATTTGGTCCAGTTGCACAGGAGCCAAACGTATTCTCGGCATGACTGATAAGCTGATATTGTTCTCATTTCTTCAATTATTGTCACCTTATGTGTTTGAACGAGAGAAAAAAACAGATTTAATAACAAATACCGCATTGCTTTTCACTCCACCTGTAACAGCCTACAGATAATAATCGATTTTGTGAACAAGAGCCGATGAAGTGAGGAAGACTTTGACATAATCAACTCAAAACATCTTACTTTTTCCTTAGAGAACATATAATGTACAGATATTCACGAGATAACTTGAAAAAAATACAAATGAAGAGAAGTTGATAAGTGATCCCTAGCAATTGTTGATCAGTGTATAAAAAAATTGAGCTTTATACTTCAGTGAATTTAAAGTACCATTTTATCCACCGTTTCTTTCTGTTAGCTATCAAAGTAACCACAACCCAAACTCTAGGGTCGCTGTTCGGCTTTATCTGTGTAGGAGACATGCACAGAAAAACTTTCAGCGTTTATAGAATGACGACTCCATGCAACCTTCTTTGAGTAGGAGTTATACTTTCTAAAAGCTAGAACCTAATGGAATTATCGCTCAGAACTAATTTTACAGAATTGTCTAGTTGTAATTAGATGCATGCAAATTTCATTTTCCAAAAGCTTTCAGACGTGAAAAGTTTGATACTCTAAAAACAAATAATTGTATAGGCGACAATAAAATAACGAAAGGATTGAAGCTATAAATTTCAAATAGAGTATGGTTTTATTGAAAAACTTCATTCTTGATATTGGCATCTCTAATAGCCACTCACAGAATTGCCTGTTTTTCTCCCAAACACATGAAACCATATCTTTATGAATCCGTATTGAATATCTTAGAAGCTAGAACCTATTTTATAATAATTTATTCAATAAATCCCGGGCCCAACCAGTAAAAATATAACTTTTACTTTCCAATTAGCTTTTTCTAGGTAGATTCGTCTTTGCTTTCGAAATAGAGTTCAACCTTGAAAATCCCTTCTTCATTAGAGCAAAATTTCTTTCCCATTTCCATTCTTTTTTAGATCTGTAAAAATCAAGTAATTGTTGGATGATAAGTTGGGTGGTCAAACAGTTTGCTCTATTTGATCATGGTCTTCTTCGATTTGTGACAAGGAGTCTTGTCTTGGTCAAAGAGATTTTATTTTCAGTGAAGGACGTTATTCCAGTGCAAAATCGAGTCAACACGTTATCTTATATTCACATGTGTGTACCTTCAACAAGATGAAAGGATGCTTTAATATTCCTAGCTGATGTTTGAGATTTTGATTGCTTTGGTCGGCTTCCACCGACTGCTTTTCACCCAGCTCACCCTATCTAACTCAAGAGTGTGATGATAAATCCCTGTTTCTTCGACTGTCTCATATCAAGCCAAAAAATCCTGTTGATTTCACTCAAGTAGCTTCAAACAGAGTTGATGAATTTGATCAGCGGTGAGCATTTTGATATTCGGTGTATTTGTTGGATTTCAACAGCATGAACTCACGTAGAAGTTCAAGAGTCAGGTCAATGTGCCAGAGAAAAAGCATTTGTCAATTGACAAAGAGCTGACGAACGAAAACATATCCTAACGCTCACGGGGTTGTTCAGAAAAATCCTGTATAGTATACCATCAGTTGCGCAGGAGTTAGCCCAATGAACTCAATGGTGACATTGGTAGCTAAGCATTAAAATCCAAATAACAAACTGGTGAGACAAATATTTTAATGAATTATGAATATTTTCTGTAGATATACAGAATCGACTCCTCTCAATTTATATTACAGTAACAGACTGAAAGAAACGAATTTCAAGAAAAATTCGACATCAGTGAACCGACCCATATCAATTTCAATTATGTCCTTCTATTCATCCTCAGCTCAAATTTTGAAAATCACAGGCATCCGGACGTAATAATGTAATAGAAAATATAGAACAAGCCATCAAAAAAATATATGATTAGAATTAAAATTTATCTAGTATGCAGAGTTTATTTCAATTTGAACATAGTTGAACTTACTTTGATCATACAGTACCATACGCATTCATCACCGAAGAGAAGAGAGATGAGAAATGAGAGAGCCCTCCTTCTCTGATCTATAGGTTGAGGACGTTCAAGCATAGAGCGTCGAGCGCCTCAGTATTGGCTACTAGAAAATAACAGAAATTAGAATTGTATGAATTGCTAACATATATTTGTTTACAGTATCATAAAAACTTTTTATTATTTCGTCCTTTCCTCCTTACACCGATAAGATCACCAGTCAACAACAAGGTGAGAGTTTTAATGATCTAATTATAATTTTCGCATTTTGTTCTACAGGGATTACGTGTTACTGAATAATCCAGTTCAGCCTTCACCTCATCGAGTTTAATGAAATTCACACATAAAAGATGAAGTGACAAACGAGAACTTCCTGCTTTCCATGGGCTTTTCATTACTTTTTCCCCTTCACGTGATCAGAATCAAGCATGGAGATTCCTTATTGTGGTTGTATGCTGGAATATTGATGGCGAAAACGGTGATGCTGCTTATTGCAGAAGTTTGGAATTGGCCAAGATTTTTCATGTGATCCTCATCCCAATAAATCGGGAAATTGTTTTTCTACCGTAGGTTTTCCACGTTCTCCTAGTGAATGAACATTCTTATATTTCGAGAAGAATACTACATACATTGTGTATTTCTGTCGAAAATTGAAGGCGATATTTCATCTGAACAAAAGGCATTTCCTTGAAAAATTACAATGAGTACTAACAACTCCGAAATTTCAATTGTAACACCCTCTTTATATAATTGTTGAGTAGGTACTTTTTTCTATTCATTGAAGCCTTTTGACTATTTCTGTATGAACTGTGTTCGCCTAGAACTAGCAGTTTTCGCGTAATTGATTGATCAACTTCTATGTTCGTGCAAAACAACTTGCAATCGAATCAAATCAAATTCATCTCACAAATGTTTACAACACATGCGGTAATAATTGATATTCATAAAAATCCAAAATAACAAAATATCAAAAAAATGTCAATGAAATTTACTTGAAACCGTTTGATATAAATTCAGCAGAGGATTGAAGTTTGGAATAATGTAATTAAATATTATTAGGTTTAGTGAAGAGAATTCCATTATTTTTCAATAGATTGCTTTAGTTATCTGTATCTTGCATTATCGAATCGAGTTCCACTAGATGGCGCTAGAAAGATGAGATTTTATACTACAAAAAATTTGCTTCAGTTTTGTGATTGGTACACACAGTTAAGTTTGAGCGTGCGTCGAAGATGAACTCTAGCAATAATAATATACACTATATTTTACAATTTTTCTTCGATAAATACGAAAATACAAGCCATGCAGCTCAGAATGTAAATAGTGTTTATGGTCCTGATACTGTAACAACCAATCACGCGCAATTTTAGTTTCGTCGATTCCGTTCCGATAATTTCGATGTCAAAGACACCACTGGAAAGCCAATGGTCGAAAATGTCAATAAAATAATTAAGTCTGACCGTCAAGTTCATGATATGATAAGCACCCTGTACATTTTCGGTCCAAAACACAAACATTATTAAGCTACGTATTTGCCGAATCAAAAATTAAAAAGCTTTTTCCGAAGAAAATTTTTTCTGCAAAAATATTCAAAAAAAATGTGGGTCCTCGTAGTCGCCATTTTTTTATAAGAATCCCATCAACTCAAGAACCGTTGAGTTCTTACTAAGGTATAGCATATTGCTGAAATTGTCATGAAAAAAACATCTAATTATGCAATAATATACTGGGCATTCCATTTGAAATAAGGAAGTAGTAGTTTGTTTCCGGTATAACCGGAAATTGTAGAAATCTGAAAATATTTCAGGGAGAAAGATCATTGTCTCAAACACCAACGTGCAAATTTTGAGTACAGAATTATAATTTGTTTTTCATAAACGTCTAATAGGCCATCGCGGTAAATCACCTTTTATATAACAAAGTACATTTAAAAAAAAGATGAGCCACTGATCTTCCGAAACAAGCGCGAAATGAAACATAAAACGACAATTACCATTGTCCATAATAGTCGTCCGACACCACCCTTAGCTCTGCAAGAAGTAAAATTTGATGAAGATCTGAAATATATGAACCTACTATAGGGAATTTTATAACCATCAGATTTCTACTTCAATAAGAGGGAAAGGAAGATGAAAATTTCACAGGGTAAACTTTCAGATTAAGAATAATCCACTGATCTCAAAATGCTCCTCACATAGAAAATTCCCCAAATCTCAATTCAATGTTTGAACGATCTGTCAACTCATGGAATTAGGTTAAACTACAAAACAGCCTGTTATCCGAGAAGAAAAAAACAGCTGAACATTTTTCTTATCTTATCACATTTTCAATTTACCCCCGAAAAAGAATTACCTGACGTACGCTTCTTTCCAACGAAAAAGACGAAAATATAATGGAACATCGGATGCAGTATTAGGTTCTCATCTCCGAAGGAAAAAAGGACAAGAATTAGAGGAAACACAAACTCCGTGAACTTCTGCATCAATTTCCAAGAGAGTTGGACTGGAAAATGCGCTGGATCTAAAACAGGATGCTTATCATCTCAAGCCTGAATTGTGAGCTCTAAGATAAAGGATAAAGATTCAGAAAGCTCCGATTACATCCGATATCAAATATCAAGTTTTTGCTGTTACAATTTGTACATCGTTTCTCAATAAGAATGAAGTGGATGGGTGAAAGGATATTAGAGTGTCGTAGTTTGACTTGATCTGGTTTCCGTAGAAATTCGATACATTTTATAAATGATCATACCTTTTAGGTTTGAAGCGCTATCTACATTCACTTCCTGAAATCGATTTTCGATAGACAAGTGTTGTAGAAAAAATTCAGAGTGTGGTTTAGCTATCAAATATTCATTATTGTTATCCGTTTGAAAGCTTTTCCGAGAATATAATCGATTTCCAAGCGTACGAGAAGGAAAGCCTCTCCTCACGAAAGGCTTATGAAATTTTGTTGATAGTAGTATTGGTCTACAACTTTGCTTCCGCCGTTTTGCAATGGATGGCTGAAGCGGTAAGTGGAAGTCGAAATAAACAGATCGTAGATGTCATGTAATAAGCTTAGGTCTGCATCATAAAGTTATTCAAGATTGTACAAGTCAGGTCTCGAGCCAAATACTCGTTATTTGCGAGAGGTTTTAATTTTATGCTTTAATATAAAAAAATCTGCGGATGAGGCCCTTTGAATGCTCTCAAATACCTATGGGGTGGTCGCTTTTAGGGAAAAAACGTGCCATAAATGTTTTCAATGCTTCGAGAACGGTGATTTTGACGTCGAAGACCAGCATGACGTTAGAAGAGAGAAGGCTTACGAAGATTTCGAATTGGAGGCATTACTTGATCAAGACTCGTGTCAAACGCAACAAGAATTGGCAGGATCGCAACAAAGCGCAACAAGGAATGACGCAACAAGCCATTTTAGAATACCTGAAAGTCATGAGAATGATTCAGAAACAAGGAAATTGGGTGCCGTACGAGTTGAAGCCGAGAGATATTAAACGGTGTTTTTTTTGCTTTTGAACAGTTGTTGGCAAGGCAAAGGCGGAAGGGATTCCTGCATCGCATTGTGACTGAAGACAGAAAATAGGTTCATTACGATAATCTCAAGCGCGGAAAATCATAGGGATATCCCGGCTATGCTTCCACGTCGAAGGTCAATACGAATATTCACGGTTCCAAGGTCATATTCAGTATTTGGTGGGACCAGCTCGGCGTAGTGTATTATGAGTTGTTAAAACCGACTGGATCAATCACAGCAGATCATTACGAACGCAATTAATGCGTTTGAGCAGAGCTTTGACAGACAAACTGCCACAATACAACGAGAAACGATTCGATTCAAGGCCTTAAAAATGGAATTCGTAAAGTTATCGAGGATATACAGCGGCAAATGTTAGAATTGGTCATGGAAAATCTCATGAAAAGAATATAGTGCTGCAACCCTAGCCGTGGTGAACATCTGGCTGATATCTTTTCACATCATTAGTGGCATTCCTTCCTCTTCACAATTAAAAAATACATCCATTGATTTCTCATTAGATGTAAACTTTTTTCAATACCAAAATGAAAGTTCTTATTTCTAGGCCAAGAGACAGTAGATAAACCTTAAAAAGGACTCATTATTGTGGAATTCCATGAAAAACTTGAATTCCAGAAAGCAACATTACAATAATTAAGATTTCAGGCGTTAAAATAATACATGCCACTCACATACGATTCTCATTGAATTACATTGATTGCAAGCTGTGTATTCGAATTTGTAAATAGTAGAAGCGCGTACGTTGCAGGAATATCGGGAAAGGGATTCGGTAACTAACACCAATTATCTTCTCTTGAATATTCTCATGCCCATATGCCCATATACTCGGCTGACACACTTCACTCGAGTTGATGTTTGAACAATCAATACTGGATCTACTCGTTGACATGTACGATACGTAATTGCGTAATTGTGAATTTTTATCGGGGGATATTGTCACATGAGGTCATATTCTAACTTTGGCATGGCTACATATGAGTATCGGTCTTTGAAAATTGAATATTTCTATACTAAAACCTAATCAGATATAGTCTCCAAAAATACTTACTCGTCCTATGAATATAACGGGTGTTTTTTTTCGAGGTATATAACTTTAAGTTGGCATTACTGTTCAAGATGGCAACCGATTTAACAGCTGTCCAGTGATTTATTCTCAGTTTGGTTTGACAATTCATCATGAATAGACCCACACTTGCAAATAGTGCAATTTCATTTCGAAAATAATGGTTCTGTGCGGAATACGTATCGCGCACTACGTCCATTTTATTTTGTTTAGCGATGAAGCGCACTGCACTGAATGGCTATGTTAACAAACAAAACTGCCGCATTTCGAGTGAAGCTAATCCTCAAGTGTATGTCGAAACACCGTTACATCCAGAAAAACTGACTGTTTGGTGCGCTTTATGGGCTGGTGGAATCATTGGTCCGTACTTCTTCAAAAACGATGATGGCCAGAACGTTACAGTCAATGGTGATCGGTATAGAGCCATGATTGCTAATTTTTTCATTCCTGAATTGAACAACCATGATGTCCAGGAGTTGTGGTTTCAACAAGACGGCGCAACATGTCACACAGCTCGTGCCACAATCGATTCATTGAAGGACACGTTTGGTGACCGCCTAATTTCACGTTTTGCGCCTGTGAATTGGCCTCCAAGATCTTGTGATTTAACACCGCTAGACTACTTTCTGTGGGGCTATGTGAAGTCATTGGTCCATGCGGATAAGCCACAAACTCTTGACTATTTGGAAGACAACATTCGCCGTGTTATTGCCGATATACGGCCACAAATAATGGAAAAAGTCATCGAAAAATGGACGTCCAGATTGAACTACATCCGAGTCAGCCGTGGTGGTCATATGCCAGAAGTCATATTTAAAATGTAATGCCACAAGATTATCTTGCGAATAAATGAAATTCATGTCAATCGAATAATCCATCGTTGTTTTATTGCAATTTAAAGTTCTATAGCTCTAAAAAAACACCCTTTACAAGTGTTAATGAGACGGATTGATCTGAGAATCAATAAGGGAGGTATTAAATTCAATTCTCGATGAAATCTACACATTCTCTTTTGGTTTGATTTGCCCAGTCCTGAAATCACAAACCTATTATTCAATTAAATCTTAGGACACGAAGTACCTCCATTTTAGGAACAAACTCCATATGACTCGGCAGTCATTGTCTTCTGTACGACCTACTAATATACAGGGAGAATCTTTGATTCGTACCCATTAACCCATTAATTAAAGATTCCTAAGGTCAAAAGAAACTTTTTTTTCTTCACTATTCGATTTGTTTTTGTCACTCAGTATAGCGGAGATTCTGGAGTTGACAGGACTTAGAACGAATTAATTAATAATAAAAATTTTCCTTTTTTTGTCGGCTCACAGCTTTGCATTTCTTGAACATTTTCTGAACCCCTCTCTGGTTCAGAGTGTTATCACATCTAAATACTCTGTTCTGTCTAAGAGCTAATAAGTTGAACTTTTGCAATGAATTCCATGATTGTTCACTCATTTCTGCATTTCATGATGTCAGCTATCGAAAGAAAATGCCGTTGCACTACTATCAAAACATTTATTTTACAGTTGTTAGTTGTTACAAAATAAATTCCACAAGTTTCATTCGGTACTGAAAGATCAATTATGATCATTTAAATTCTTATGAAATCAATATTTTATTTATATAGATGCTGAAACATTAGTATAGCAGAAGAGTATTGAATCGAAAATAACCCAGATAAAGTTTTATTACAAATGAAATAAATACACACAATCAGAATAACTACACTCACCAGCAAAAAAACTCGGCCACCCTAAATTTTGCTCAGGTTCGTTGAGTAAAAACTTGTTTCTACGCCAAATTGAAGATAAGTTCTATAGTTTCAAAATAAATACCAGAAAAAATTGCTAAAAATAGTTTATTCATATAGAGTGAAAAAAAATATTTATTTGTAGTCCAATTTCTTAACACACTGTGAAACAGATCAGGAAAGGAATATTCCTTGTAATAAACTGGGCGTAAACTCTACACATTTCCCCAGCTGTTCCACAGGGTGCTAAAAAATTGCACTTCAAATAAATGTTTTTTTTTTCACCTTGTATAAATAAGCTACCAATATTTATGGAACACTTTTCTGTATTTTGGTTTGATACCAAAGAATTCATCTTAAATTTGGCGTAGAAACAACTGAAATCGATGAAATAATACCTACGAAAGTTCTTGGTCAACGAACTCCAGCAGAATTTTAGATGGCGGATTCTTTTTGCCGGTGAGTAAGAGCAAAGGGTTGACAACACAATCTTAGCATCTCGAATTCAATATCCGTGTCGTCATGTCATTGCTAAAAAAACTAACTAACTAACTAACTACCTTATAAGGTGCTTCATAATTATCGACATTGTTTCCAGCTATAGACAATATTCAGCTTAGAGCTGGCGTATTGAATAACATAAAGGAAATGATAAACCATGGTGTAAAATTCCTTGGACTACTTCCTTCGAACGGTAAATAGGGGTTGAAATTACCCTGCTGTAATAAAGAATATTAATCCCAACTTCTATCATTACTTTCACAGAAATGATTAAAGCCGTGGTACATCATCTTTGTGTAATTAGATTACTTAGAGTGTTTCGCAAACGGATCCATTGTATTCATCTTCTTGTTGTGCTGCTTTGTGGGGAAATCTGCGAGAAAATTGCCTTCTACTTCATCTTGGAGATCCTTAGAGACGTGTACTCATGTTTATTAACTAATTCTGGCGATACCTAATTTGAAGAATCAAGCCGGAAGGCCTCTCACCTTCCTTAAATTTCATGTTATTTTCTTTTTTGAATTGTTTCGAAGAATATTGGAAACTTTATAATTTATATCATTTTTTAGGTAGGTATGTAAAGCTTCTGGAATGAATGAAGTGTTTTGTGAATATTTATCAGATCAAAATTAGGGTCTGTTCAGATGAAATTTTGTAGAATACGTTCTCTTTTCAAAGTTACATCCCTTCACAGATGCGGACTAATTTTAACAATTCAATTTTTACTTGATTATGTTTGATCAGATAGTCAGGGAATCCTACAAATCGTCACTAGTGATAAAGACATTTTCAATTTTTTTTTTTTGGGTAGAATCGAAAGAGAATTATCCTTCAAAATAACATTACAATTCGAAGAAAAAAATTTTGTTGATACATTTCTATCAAAAAATCTCTGACACTCATATCTTCATGTTCATATACTTAAATAATACTTCAACTAATGAATGTAAAAAATTTCCACAAATTGCAACAGACCATGTTATGAATCAAGAAATCATCTCCTGAATATTTGACATATTCTAACTGACAAAAAAACTGCAACACCCAAAAAGAGCTGTTGAAATTTCAAATCGAATCGAATCGTGGATTGTTTAGAAAACATATGGAAAGGAAATATTTCAAAAATTCAATTTTCTGGGAGAAATGACACCTAATTAGTTCTAGTGTTTTGTGAAAATAATTCAATTCAATTTTTGTCCAGAAGTTTCACTTATAACGGGTGTTTTTTTAAGAGCTATAGAACTTCAAATTGCAATAAAACAACGATGGATTATTCGATTGACATGAATTTTATTTATCCGCAAGATAATCTTCTGGCATTACAATCTAATTATGGACGTCCAATTTTCGATGAATTTTTTTCAACATTTGTGGCCGTATATCGGCAATAACACGTCGAATGTTATCTTCCAAATGGTCAAGGGTTTGTGGCTTATCCGCATAGACCAATGACTTTACATAGCCCCACGGAAAGTATTCTAGCGGTGTTAAATCACAATTCACAGGTCCAAACGTGAAATTAGGCGGTCACCAAACGTGTCTTTCAATAAATCGATTGTGGCACGAGCTGTGTGACATGTTGCGCCGTCTTGTTGGAACCACAGCTCCTGGTCATCATGGTTGTTCAATTCAGGAATGAAAAAGTTAGTAATCATGGCTCTATACCGATCACCATTGACTGTAACGTTCTGGCCATCATCGTTTTTGAAGAAGTACGGACCAATGATTCCACCAGCCCATAAGACGCACCAAACAGTCAGTTTTTCTGGATGTAACGGTGTTTCGACATACTGAGAATTAGCTTCACTCCAAATACGGCAGTTTTGTTTGTTGACGTAGCCATTCAACCAGAAGTGCGCTTCATCGCTAAACAAAATGAAATGGACGTAGCGCGCGATACGTATTCCGCACAGAACCATTATTTTCGGAATGAAATTGCACTATTTGCAAGGGTTGTTGAGTCTCTTTATGATGAATTGCCAAACCAAACTGAGAATAAATCACTTGACAGCTATTAAATCGGTCGCCATCTTGAACAGTAATGCCTACTTAAAGTTGTATACCTATTGTACATTTTCATGTACCTAACAGGTCAGATCCTAATAGATACATTTTTCTGATGGTGACTTAATTCACACTCGAAAACTATATAACATTCCGAATGAATCAAGAAGGTTGCAGAATTCGAGATAATTACAGTCTAGATGTCATTCCTAGTTTACCAACCCTGTAGATCAGAGAACTCTGACATGCTCATATCTGGAAGAGAAGTTAGGAAGTTTCGGAACTAATTTCAAGACCAGAATTCATCTTGTCTGATATTTTGTAGAGATGTTACGGCAACCTCAAGGCGAGAATCTGAGGAAAGTTCAACGAAATGGCCGAATTTTAATTTCGACACTTCTATGAGAAGGGGAAATGAGATTGGGCTATTGCACACTGAATGCGACTAGATCTAGACGCTGTGATCGTGGAAACTCCACCTTATTAAATACCTCATCAATCAATAAGTCCCGGGATGGCGTAAAAATCTCACTGTTTTATCGTTAGTACCAAGCTTTGAGAAGTGAGTTCAATTTTTCGGAAGAAGGAGTTGAATTTGGATCAAAATATTGATGTTCAGTGACACTTCATTCGTTATTGTTTGAAAAATGGATACAAAAAAGATTTGATAAGTGGTATTCTGACTCTGCTCCATTGAAAAGAACGGTTTATCCCTCACCGGGCCTTTTTTTTTGGATATTTTTGTATGTTGTGTATTACGTCTGAAAAATTCTCGCCTCAAAAGAACAGGCAGCAGCCTATTTGAAAAATTGTCACCGGTTAATTTTTCTGAATTTTTCGTATGTTGTATAATATGACCTCCCCTAAACAAGAGAGTCTGAGGGTCTTACTCAACCGTATGACTAGTTTTCGAGAAAATCGGAGTGAGCATTTCTCCAAAGTATTATTTCTCCAAGGAAAACATCTCGAAAGAAACACTTTTGCGCGACAAATATTTTTCAAATATTTTGCTCTTGTCATATTAGTGAACATCAGTTTCTCTCAATAAAATTATTTCAATTAACTCCACACATACCTCATCATTTTTATAACTTATTATACAGAGTGCGGCAGAGCCGACTGACGTGTTTCAAAGGGCTATTTGAAAAAAATGGTAAAGTCAAAAAAAACAGTTTTATTCATTCGAAGCAGTGGGAAATATAGTTTTTTGGTCAGGTTTTAAAAACGATATCACCAAGATGGCGGCCGTCAGCAGCGACACACTGATGTAGTCGCTTTTGGAAGTTTTCGACCGTCTTTCGGCATATCTCGAGCGGTATGGCCCGGATTTCTTCGGTTCTTTGCTTCTTGAGTTCGGGCAGGGTGTGTGGTCGATGTTTGAAGACCTTATTTTCAGGGTGACCCCAAAGGAAGAAGTCGCAAAGGGTTAAATCTGGTGAGCTCGCTGACCAACCCACGTTCCCTTTCAGTGAGACCTGTCTCCCTAAGAACATCTGTCTCAAAAAGCTAATGAAGTTCGAGTAATGTGTAGTGCCATCCTACTGGAACCAGATAGTTTCAAAAAAGTGAAAATGTGCCTCATCACCACTGAAGAAAGTTGCTCTTGGGGAGATGCTCGAACCATATGTCTCGGGGAAGTTACTATGACGAGTACATTTTCCTCCTCGAAAAAATACGGGCCTATTGCTCCGAGACACAGCACATCAATCTGGGACTTAAGGTGAATGAAGTGATCTTTCATGAAGTTGAAGAGGATAACCTTCAGCCCAGTACCGGAAATTTTGCTTATTCACTGTTCCAGAAAATGTGCCTCATCACTAGTGAAAAAAGTTGCTCCTGGAGAGATGCGCTGAATCATTTCCTCACAACGATTTTTGTGGTTTACGTAATCAGCAGCACTCAACTCTTGAACAAGCATGATTTTGTACGAGTGGATCAATGATAAATCCTCTTGCAGAATCCTCCTCAAAGATTGGTCTGACATCCCCAAAGCTATCGCATGCCTCCGTACAGAGCGTCTTGGTGAATGCTCGACTGCTACTAGAACAGCCTGTACATTTTCCGGTGTTCTTTCCGGTCCCGGTCGTCCATGTCCTCGCCTTTGTCGTGTACTTCCTGTTTCCAAGCCCAATTTTCGCTTGTGTCTGTAGAGGGGACTAAAACGTTGACAGGAATGCCGGAATGGCGCCGAAATGTCCCAGTCGCGATCACAAAACGGTAATTTACGTAAAACGTGCGAACCGCCAAGCCTCGATGCACTCCTGTCCAAATCATGGTGCTGACTATAAACTACTGACTCTAAGGAACACAAAGACCCCTTCTGCAAATACCTGCCTCAACCATATCCCGAGCAATGACCTGTAAAAACTCGTCAATCGGCTCTGCCGCACCCTGTATTTGCAGGTTCTTTTGCAAAATCCTACAGACTAAAAGTGCTTCAGTTTTACGAACTGTGATTGCAATATTTTCACCATGTTTGTAGTTAATTTTACCAATTCCGAAAGTGACAGCTGTCCAGATAGTGAAATTCAAAATAAAACGTTACGCGTCGTTTATACAAAATTTGGAACTTCCCAGTAGAAAATAGCAGAAAACTTAAACCATTGGCCGAGTAGTAGTGTTCATTAAACTGGCAGAGAGGAACGTTGGTGCGAAAATATCGGTTTCCCCTCTCATATCATACACTACCATTCTATTCCGCTATGTGGAATGTTTGATATCCATCATTGCCCACAAATCATTATTGTGTTCGATGATTTCCAGTACAGCTCCATTCCCATGGGAATAAATGGGATTAACCTAGGATATTTGAGTTTGGACAGTTTAATATTAGTTCCGGAACATCAGAGCGTTTTTGCCACCGTGGAAATTGTAGACCAGGAAATTTCATTACAGTTCGGTAAAACTGTTGTTTCCGTATAAATGGATTGTGGTCGGTTCCACGTTTCACAACAATGGAATCTTTGTCTGTTATGTATCGTTCTGTAACAGTTAATTATCTAAAAACAACTGTGGCTTTCACCATTTCATTCGATTACGATCTGTGAAACTGTCGACACTAATATCTTCTGTGAAGTTATGTATTTTACTGTGTTTCTATGATGCTGTATAGTTTTCAAAAATAATTTCATTTTTGAGCGCTCGCTTCCCGAACATTATGACACAATGTCTGTATTTCTCGAGTTTTGAGGGCTGATGATGATTCCTTCGCCAAATTCAGTTATGTCCGGCCAGCTGGCCGTTAATACGATAACACTCGAATGGAATAACCTATCGAACCTTGGATTGTATCGAATCTCGAATGCAATGGTTCCTTCATCGCAAAATCGAACTGAGTTTTTCGTTAATTTGGCTGTTCCAAATAGGGATTCATCAAGCCAAGTGGCTTGCCTTTAAACCAACTATTTGACTTGAAAATCAAGATCGTGAAAAATTACATACTTGAGCTTTACTTGACTCGATTTTAAATATTTATTGCTTCACTTAATATCAAGCTACTTGATATTGTTTAAGCTTGATAGGCAAGCGTCGCACGCCATGTTTTTCTGCAATCTCGTGCGCGCTTAGAGTTTAGACTAAATAAGGGGATTCCTCGAGAACCGAGAGGCTGAAGCATTCGCCAGTGTGACTTTATAAGTAGTTTTATCACATTTCTATGGAATCTATTGGTAGATTTTGGTAGTTTCAGAAATATCTTTCAGAATTTGGACAAATAAGGATTTTTTATCGCCAGCATCTTCAGCTCCTGTTGAAAGACAATTTTTCAGAGCTGCTCTCACAGTTACAAAAACCCGCAATAGGTTAGGCAACAAATCTTTAAGATGCCTCATGTGTCTTAGATCCTGGATGGAAAATTATGAAATCAAACAAAGCCTGGAGGTTTCTCAATATTGAGAAACTTCATTTTTTATTTTGTTATAATTCATAGTGATTTCATTTATGTTTCTATTTCAAAAAAGTCGATATTTTCGGTTCTTATACAATAAGTTGAATAAATGAAAGTGTTTTTTCCCAAGGTTCCTTCTCATTTCATGATTTTATTATTGACACTACCAAATGAAACTGCTAAAAATCAAGTATCTTGATGTGATTCGAGTACTTGCATCACTAGAACTAGAGAAAATTCAAGAATAATATCGGAAAAAAATACTCAATATTTCAGTGACAACAGTTCCGACCGAGTTTTTCTGTAGTTAAATTTTAAACTTGATTTCTGCCTGTCTCAATTATTCTCTCTGATGATTATCATTGATTCCCTTTCATAGTTTTATTGATGATCGCTTTCCCTATTGAATATCCTTCATGTCACTTTTAATCCTTCCATTGCGGTACAAAAAGATACTGTTTTGAACGCTCACGCGCGAACTAAAAATAATGTTTGTGAAGGGAATTTTTAACGTTTACAAAAAATTATGATTCCGATATTCAATTTTCGTGTAACATTATAAAATATTTTCGTGATGCGATGTGCGTTAAAAAAATATGTTCCAATATAGAAAGTCGACGGTGATTTCAGTTTTTATATCAGTATTTCATTTCACTTCGAAGGAAATGAATATTTCCTGAACATCCCTGTGGTTTAAAGATAACCAAATATAGCTCGTAAAAAATTGACAGTCTCCTCGAAACCATCATGAATAAATCCTAAGATTCTATGTTTGTTTTTTCAATAAAGAACCAATTGCGCCTCAAAATAAACAATTTTCCTTGAGTACACTCTCATCACTCTTCCACATTTCGTTTTTGATAGCAAGAGAGATGGAATTTGTTACTTCGTGATCTTTTCCAATAAATATGAGAATATAGTTCCTTAGAATTTATGGGAATATAGACAGAAAGTGTCATATTATTCGACACTGAAAATATACCGACTTTCCTTTTTCGACTGCTGAATGATGTCTCCATCGAAATTTCAATACCCAGCTGAAAAACAATCTTTTTTTCAAGTATTGAAGAAAAATTCAATCGATACTCGATTATATTTCACAATAGGACAATTATAAACAGAATTACATGATTTTTAGCCTGAATGAATTGGAAACCTTACACGTGCTTACCCCCAACCAAGGTAGCTTGATGTAATGAAATGGTGTCAGCAGCTTTCCAGCGCTTTGCAAAATATGGGACAGTCAAATTCTCAACCAATTTTTATGGTGCACCCTCTTTCAGGGATTGCTGTGTTTCATCACTGGAAATCACAAAGATTGAATCATCAGTATGGCAATTCAGTACTCCTCGGCATAAATACCCAAATCATGCCTATTAACGAACACATTCGAGATCCTGATTTCTGGAAATTTCAAGTTTCTAGGTTTTATAGTTACTCTTAAAAACGAAGTAATATTCATAGTTTTCTGCATCATTTATAATCTGTAAAAATCAACCATGACAAAAAAAAATGTATCTAGCTTAACCGGTCAATGTAAATTACAAATTGAATACCCCAAATCCAAAAGCGAGCGAGAGTAGGTATTCAACAAATTTCAATGAACTTGTGTTATACACATTGAAATCTTTCAACGACATGTTTTGTTGGGTTAAAATAAAAATACGCTCTCCAACTCCATCGGAGCAGATTCATTCACTATTGAACTTGCAGCATTAAAGATGCATCACATGGCTAAGCCAAAAATTGATGTTCCTTCTGATGAACAATATAGTGCTCTACCACCCGAAATATATTTCCTAGCTTTTCCTTGTTTCTGTTGAATGCGACATATAATCTTCTGAATATTTCATCACATACTAAGGTTATTCTTGAAATGAGAGCTTTTAACTGTATATCCGACGTGTACCTACACTTTGTACAACATAACAACTTTCTTAACGATGGTTACAAACTTTCTTATTTCAACGGTCATGTCGTCATTCAAATTAGATGCATAGAATAATTTCATTGAATTAGGATTTCTTCATTAACCATGATCGCTGCATTATAGATAAAATAATAAAACAAAGTAATATCCATTGATCTTTAAATGTTTGTGACAATAGTTTCGAACACTATGGTTTCATTAGGTTAAGTTTTGACTAAAAAAACAGAGCTTGTAGGCAAACTTATATAGGTGACAAAAATAATTTTAGGAATTATACCTGTTCTCAAGAGATTTTATGAGTGTGTTAGTATTGTGCTCTTTTTTTTTATGGAGAGTTTCGAATTTATTATTGAAGGTTTGATTCCAATCTTTCAATCACCAACATTGAAAGATGAGTGAAAATTACTTTGTGTTGATATTTTAATCATACATTGACTTATATTAACTTCTAACCTGATCGTATCTTAGTGTAGTTGCAGTTTGAGTTGCTATTGCTAGAAGCTCAATGTTCTAGCAGTCAATCTATTAAATTCTGTATCATGTTTCATCATTTTCCTCGCCTTTTATATTCCATGACTGACCATAACTAAAATGCCCAAAAATATTGGTAGGTAAGTTATTTCAATAAATTTTGTTCCAGAGAATTCTAGGAACTTGACCACGGCATTTCCAGTACTTCTTTCTTCTTCTTATGTATATCCATAGAAACAACAGCAAAAAACTTCTACTTTCTTCTTTAGAGGCCGAAATGTTCTAACAAATGAAGAACCTACCGGGATTATCCTTAAACACTAAGAAGGCTGAACTTTTTGAAATTCGTCAGTTTTATCGTAAACTGAGCTGAATCAGTTGATTAACCGTTACAGTGAATACTATTATGCTTTTGTTTGAAATGATTCATGAGTCACTTAAAAAGCTAATATACCAAACTGTCAAGACCAAACATAAAAACACAAAACAATAAAGAACTGAAAACAACATACGCTCCGGATTTTAAAACCAGGATCTGCCATTTAGAATGTAATATTTGAAATCAATCTAAACAAAAA
Organism: Harmonia axyridis; assembly: GCF_914767665.1. Classification (NCBI taxonomy): domain Eukaryota; kingdom Metazoa; phylum Arthropoda; class Insecta; order Coleoptera; family Coccinellidae; genus Harmonia; species Harmonia axyridis. The sequence continues at coordinate 76,374,397 of NC_059501.1, forward strand.
TATGCAATATTCTTTCATAGATGTCTTAATTAGTTCTGTGTTTATTAACCAGAGATACAATGATGTTAGCTAAAATACGAAAGTTTCCATTTTATGAATAAAAAGTTTGAATTTAGGTTAATGTTTTTCATTTGGAATATGAAAAATTCCAAACGCGTCATCAGAGATTTCCGTTTCATAACTTAACCCATTATTTCCATGCTCGGTTATCTCGTCTAAGGATCCTAACGAAGGATAATATAGGATTGAGAAAGATATCCAACCATCAAGGGGATTATCCTTCGTTCGATATGAATTAGGATCTCATTAAAGCAGATGCAGAGAAGAATTCATTAGCAGCCTTAGTGTAGGAAAGGTCAGACTCCAATGTTAACTGGTTTTCATTTTCTTATAGGAGCTAGCATGTGGCATTATTCATGCTTCAGTTCCTTTGGAGAGTCATAACGAAGCGAACTTCCGACCTGTTTATGTGTCTGAGGTTTATTTCATCGATTTTTCAGCGCTCGTCTTCGAATCGATCACTTTATTAATTCATCTCATTATCTGTATTTTTCGAATTTTGCATCGGAAATGATCTCAAACGATAAGGTGTGACTGACTGCAGAGCCGTCGCTAGAGGGAGATGGGGTAGGCGGTCGCCTAGGTCACCAAAATTCAAGGGCGGCATATCAATCTTGATCAACAAAAATCACATGTGTAGAAATTCAACGTAACGAATTAGATTTAATTCTGTGAGCAACAACAGGAAGGAAAACCGGCAAATTTAATTAACATCATAAAGCATCAAAGCATTGAACATTATACTCATAAATATCCAGATGTCGCGTGATACCCTCATAGTGCTGTTTAGAAGTTATTGACGCTAAAAAAACATATGCATTCATCAGGCTTGTCGGCGTTCGCTTTGCTGAACGTTACCGTATTTTATTGCCACTTGGGGCGGCTTTTGGGTTATTTTTCTTTTCAATTCTCCAATCAGAATGTTGATTCCTCAGAATGAAATGAAAAATATAACAGAAACGATTCATTTTCATCATTTCCAACTTCTCCTTCTTAAGATATATGAAAAGTTTTTTCATTTATCTACTCCTATTGAATTATATATCCATTATTCAACTGCTTTTGAGCAATTAATAGTATCTATTAACAAACATCGTGAGTTATAATAACTCACTACTATAACTCACTATAATAAATCGGAAAATATGGATCTGTGCTTCTATACTTCTCTGTTTTTATTCGATTGGCCGAAAGGAAACATTCCATTATTGTTATTGAGGGGAGGAATGTCCGAGGGAATGTCACTTTAATAATTTTGACGTTTTCAAATTAATTTGATATCTAATTACTCTGAATGTTTTGCTGAAAACGATTAATTCAGATAGTGAAGATGAAATATTATATAGGTATACATTTTCAAAAGACAAACAGCTAATGTTACCATACAGAATTACTTGCCCGAAAAAAATATAAAGGAGTTTGTAGCAGGAAGGTCATTAAGTCGTCATTTACAGGGAATGTTTTCTGGTATATTTTAATGCATTTTTATAGGCAACTATTGAGGTTTTTCAATATAGTTTTATGTCTGGTCCCTATACTGGATTCGAGCTAGCCGAAGCTAGTTCGATTGTGATTGGTGACACTATGTTTCCATCTCTCTTGTAGTCGGGATCGAGCACATATGTTTATTTCCCATTCCTTCTGTCTATATTCTAAGTCTGTATTTTTTTCTTAGTATTTATTGATATAGTCGTAGATAAAGTATAGTATTCAACTTTCGGTAATGGTCATAACTCACTTGATGAATTACAGCACTCGCCTGCGGCTCGTGCTGCAAACTTCATCTGCGTGAGTTATGACCTACATTACCGCTTGTTGAATAATATACTATTAATACCACATTCCATTATATTATACGTAATATTTTTCATTGTTTATATCAAATTAACTAATGTTGAGCTTGGCCGCATTCTAATTTGAACTAATGGTTCGTCCGTATCATCCGATTGTTTAACTCGATATTTACAAATTTACAAATACTAGCGTGATAATAACAAATGAGTTTCAGTGATATGCAGAATCACTTGGAGAGTGCAAGTGGTGGCTTGTAAATCAAGGAAACTGAATCATCAGAAATCAGTAGCAAAAAAGCAAAGAAGAACCTGGCAATGAATCAATTCTGAAAGTGGTCAGAAGATCTAAATTCATGATATTAATCAAAATGAATTCTCATCAATACTTGAAAAACTATGATATTATGAATTGATGACTAGGTAATGCATTATCAAGAATTGAAGAGAGTTTTCTCATTTGCTTCGATATTATGTTAATTGATGATACGAAAAGGTTTTTTCGATGAAATTCGCTAAACTAACTAAGTTGTTTCTTCTGTGACAGAGAAACTGTAATCATCCCTAAATTCCATCAGAGTTATTGAGCGAATTCTGGTGTTCCATGTATCAGAAACCTTTAGATTGACTACACGCTAAGCAGTCGCAAAAATATCTTCAGACTCCTTCAATCGTCTCCGACAATTCAATTTCGCAGATACGTCTTGCATCTTGATAAGAATCAAATCAAAATATTACGGGTTTTCAAAGTATGTAGAAGTACGTGAGGGTAAACCACCTCACAATTTTTCATGTCTAGAGTTGGATTCAGCCGAATATATTTCTACTTCAAAGTAACTCATATTCTATACAGGGTGTTCCTAAATTAAAGGTAAAAATTAAAAAAAAAGGCCTATTAACATGGGACCGCAAACGCTTTGTTTTCAAGATTTACAGGATGTTACATTTTTTGAAAAAAACTTTGATCTAGTACCAAACTTTTCGGTTCCCTGTAGTTTTGTCTTATCTGCTACCAATTTCGAAAAAATTCGAGCAAATTTTTTTTTTTTTCAATCCGTAGAAATTATTCAGAAAGATTCGATAAACTCATATAATTATCACAAAAAAGTAGGTTTACAAGAAGCACCATATATCTCAAAAAAGAAACTACTTTTTATCTTGAAACTAAACAAAGAATCTCTCATTGTGTGTATCGCCATATTAAGACCAGCATGTATAATCAGTATTGACTTGATATATTTTCGAATCATAATTACTTCATATCATTTTAAATGTTATATCACAGAAACTATAAATTCATTAATTCGATAAAACTATCTAATTATTTCGATCTTGATTCTCTTCGGAAAATCGTTGAATGATAAATAATTCAATAAAAATTGACTGTGAAATGGTCGAAGGACTTTTTTTGATATCTGGATCTATGAAACATACTGATGAAAAACACTATAGAGGACGAATAATAAAAGTAATCTCGAAAACAATAGCATGCTATCATCCAAATGCAATTCATTCGCTAATGGTGATCTCTGATTGGTCCTCGATAAAGGAAAAAGATTTTCCTCGATAAAGAAAAATGTCTAAACAATAAAAGGTAATTTGAAAAATAAATGGTTCGACCCCATTTCCTCTTCAAATTATAGGGGTTGTTCACCAAATTCCCACTAAAATCTACTCAACGAAGTTCAATTTAGGGAATTATTTCAACTGAACAATTCATTCACGAGAATATTCGCCTGAATGTTTAAGTAATTCGATACACCACTTAAAGTCGTAAAGCCATCGTTCAACGTGAAAAAAATTCAATAAAAGTCTAGATAACACGACTGCAATGTTTGGGTATGCCTGCTAAATTTCCGGCAAGGAAATAAGTCTTGAAAATTAATTTCCGGCGTTTTCGAGCTAATCTTTGAAAGAAAATTTATTTCGTCCCCAAAAGTGTTGGATAAGGGGAACTACATGATACGGACATCGTTCAAAATGAAGATTTTCGAAGAATAAATTCAATTAAATTGAAATTGAATTAAAATTTAAGATTATTAATTTACTCTCAATAAAGCGATACTCCGGATAAGTAAACGTGGAATTCCAGAACAATTGATCTTGATAAACCCAGCAGGCAAAAATAAAGTTTATATCAAGAAAAAGTCTGAAATTCTGAAAGAAAACGGTCCTTTGAGGATGTCGTTCATATCATATCATTCCAAAGAGGTATTTCCAATAGAAATCATACAATTCGAACACTGTGTATTACTTTCATTTTTCTAATGTCATAAGTTATACCTACTAATCATGTGAAGAAGCAGGCTTCAACAAGGTTTAGAAATTGTCAAATTGTTCAATCAAAATCAGTGTCCATTTTTACTTACTGGGAGAAATTCAAGTAGATTTCTAGAAATTTTTTTTCCATATCACGTCGTTTTGCAGCCATTTCTGAACGATAAACAGAAGAAGTCCCAACCAAACTCCTGGTAACTTATGATCGATGTTTGTGGCCTGGCGTTGTCCTGATGAAACAGGGTTATTGCTTCCTTCAGACGGTCCAATTGTTGACAGTAAAGTTCCAAGTTATATACCATAGAGAGGCAGCTGATAGTAGAAAATTCCTTGTCAATCCCACCAAACACACAGCAAAACTTTTCTGGCCGTCAATCCTTCCTTGGCCATCGTTTCGCCAGCTCTCCGCGTTTCGACCACAATCGTTTTTGCTTGATGTTGTCGTAAGCGGGTCACCAACTGCTTCAAAAATGAATCGATTTTGTTGCGATTCAGCAGCGATTCGCAGATTGAAATTCGGTCCATGAGGGTTTTCTCCGTTAACTCATGTGGTACCCATACAACGAGCTTCTTCTTGAGACCAGCTTTATGCAAATAGTTCTTTGTGCAATCTTCAGCTCTTAGGAAATTGAAACAGTGCTTACATTTCCGATTTATCAAAGAAAAACTGTAAGATATAGCTTCTCTTTGCTAGTGGCCATCATTGACGCGTGCTCAAACTAAACTGAGTCACTTAATAACAATACTGTCAGTGAAGTTTTTGTAGTATGAAATCTCATTTTTCTAACCCATCTAGTGGAACCCGATCGTACTCATAAATCTCGAGATACAGATAACTAAAGCCATATATTGGAATAATAATGGATTCATTGAGGTGCATTTTTAACATCCCTAGGAGAGAAACCTGCTTTTAGATCCGGCAATATTTTGACTCTTGCCAGTTTATATATTTTTGAAATTTCGTGTTATATTTATAGCAACCTAAGCTCTTTCAAACTTAACTAATAGATTAATAACATGAATACACGCCGAAAAGGATTGATTCACACGCAGGTTGCAAAACACAGGATTGCTCAGAGTGCACCTAACTATCTGGGACCACGTATTTTCAATCATTTATCGGAAAATATTAGGTCCAGTTCAATACGTAAGATGTTTAGGACGCGTCTTAAAGCATTTTTGATGCAGAATAGTTTTTAAACTGTGCAAGATTTTTTCAACTGTCGTGTACATTAAAATAAGTTTTATATATGTTTATATAATTGTTTTTGATTTCTATGTTGGATTTTGTTGATATTTCTATATTTTAAAATTTTTGACGTTTCCGATACAATGTAATAATTGTCTTATGGAAATAAAGATTTGATTGATTGATTGATTCATTTTTATAACACCTAATATAAAAGCACTCTCGTGGAGTTAGGTGCTTTTCGTATTTTGTATGCTTGTTTTAAATCGTTTTTTTTTCAACATTAATTTCTGCTTACAATTACTCAACAAACTAAGTGACATGTCATGAAGACAGCATTATACGATGCTTTTCAGTACAGTTTGTACCAAATTCGATGCTCACTGAAAGAATCTAACTATTTTCAGTGTTCTTACGTCCATTACATGTTGAAGTTCAATTTACAGAGTTAGGACTGTTGAAATAAGTCGACCAATTTGGACTAAGCAAACGTTTCGTCTATTAATTTAGACTTTATCAAGGCTACATAGAAAACAAAGAAAATAGTTATAAGTTGTAGTTACACATAAATATAAATAAAAGGTAACAGAGTAGGAGATTAAAATATTTGCTTTCTAAGTTCAATTAGTCGAATGCAAATGAATTAATCTGAGTACAGAGAATATTGGAAATATACAGTAAAACTTTGTTAAATGTATGAAAACTAAGACAGAATGGCAATGATTGAAATTTCATAAAAGATTTTTTAGTGTTTATAACATTCTGTCCTAGTTTTTATACATTTTACAAAGTGTTACTGTATATTTCTTGTAACTTCTACTTTGTTACCCTTTATTTATACATATGTGTAACTTCAACTTATACCTTTTTTGTTTTTTTTTCTTTGCAGTGTTAAAATACTTAAATTATAAGTATCATTTATTATCCTTATATATCCTGCCACTAGCAACATTTGTTGAGAAAGATCGTTCTCACTACTTCCATGAAATTGGTTGAAAGCAAAAATTCACCAGTATAAAAGAGTCTCAGGGACATCTCATAGATATCTTTCCTTATTGCTGTATCCCTGGACCATTTTCACACCTACACCAACACAACAAAGCTAAAATACTTTTTCGTATATTGGAAAAGAAACCGAACGGAAGCAGACCAGCTTCTGTTGTTGAAGCGGGGGAATTTATATTGCTAAATGACTCGAGAAGTGGAGTGGCCAGTAGAAAAGTTCCATCGTTCGTATCGGAAATGTTTTGGGTCGAAGAAATACATTCCAGAATTCTCCGTTCACATAGCGATACATGAAATTATTATATTGACACAGTTTCATCTCGAATTTTATTCTTGTTTTGGAAAATAATCGCGATGATGAACAAAGAAATATATTTGGTTTTTATATCCATTGAAAAGCATGAGATATATATCAGTTCATCTACGATTTATTTAAAAGGTAGGAAAGTATTAATCCTCCAGGTCTTGTTCTTTAATGATATATAATATTTTCTAAGAGTCATCATTCCATATTATTTTTCACCAATCACAAAATCTTCTAGATCATGAAATTCAAATAGCTCATATTTATAACCATGAAGCCTCAACTTCGAGTCAATTTTGTACAAATTTCAGTATATAAGTCTCTGATCAGGAAAAAATTCAACATTCTGAAACATATGGAAGTCTGCATGTTGATTCATTTGTTTTTTTAATTGTAGTTTCAAAAATTCTCATTTTTTTTTTGTTGGTTTGTTCATATGATAAACAATAATTTCTGCCTTTGAAGGAAATAATAATAATAATATAATAATAATAATTTGAGAGTTCATTCATGAAAATACATTCAATAAACTCTCACAATAAATGCATTTCTTTATTTCCTCATGGCTATTAAATGGAGAATCAAAAGATATAGGAATGTATAATTTCAACTATTTCCTGTGAATTTTCCAATAGCCCGCTATCTAGGCAACTGTCGTGCAATAAACTTCGTAAGTCACTTGGACAAAAAGTCCTCCATATGCAATCCGAGACACTAGCTGTCCCTACTTGCGCCTAAGAGTGTCTCAAACCACAAAGGGGCGCGTATATACATCACTACGGACCTAGCCAGACCACACTGAGATCCCTGGAATCATATAGTCAGGGGTCTCTACTGACAGGAGTGTCGTTATACCATAAAACAACTTGCCAGAGGAATTAAAGTAACTCTACTATGGGACTCAAAGCATTGGGGTATTGAAGGAAACAATAAAACCGATAAACTTGCAAAAAGAACATCAAGGTTAACACCTGTTGGTCCTGAGACCTTCTGTGGGCTTGAAAAAGACTAATATAAGACAGCGGTCCAACAATGGAAGTATGACAATAGATAAACGCTCTAGAGGAGCACCCCGGGTCTTGCTCAAGCAAAGAAATTTGTGATGCTTCTACCGACCAATACCAGGAAGCTCTTGAAGCTACCACGAGTTGGGCTTCGGGTAATGGTGGGACTGCTGGCAGGAGACTGACGGTGCAAATACCTTTTGTACCGTATGGGTAAGTCATCAGATGAGATCTGCAGACTCTGTGGTAAGGAGGTAGAAACAGACAAACACTTAAGGTGCAAATATCCGTGGCTGACTGGCCTAAGAACCACTTACCTGGAACAGTCAGTTCTGGATACTCACGATGTAATAGCCAAGGCTCTTAAAGATGTTGACGGTTTCGTGTACCGTATCGACGGCCTCCCTGTGTTTGTATGAAAAGGCAGGGTTAAGAACAAAATATCAAATTAGTCGCAGTTCCCGGAAGGCTAACAGAGCAGCAACGATCCCGATTCAGATAATAATAATAGAAATTAAATCAGAACATAAGCAATTTGGAGTAGCTACTAAAGGCTCATTCATTGCACCATTGCTAATTTGAGTATTATTGACAATTCAAGTTGTTAATTACAAATCTGAAACCAATAAATTAGTTTCAAACAAAGTTGAGTGTACTACAACTCTATCTCTATCATTGGTTTGGAATGTAATTCACACTCCATTTACGCGAATTGGGTCCTAAAGAATAAAATCCATCATTATCGATTATGTTGCAGTCAAATTATCACAGAATTTCATATCTTCATCCCTCGGTTCTTCTGATGGAACAAAAAGTAAAAGAGTAGAAACTGTGGACGTTTTTTTATCCAACTGAACCCTAAAAGTTCCTAGGGAGTGTTGAATATTTTTTCGCGAAAAATTCCAAAGGTCCATTATAGGAAATAATAAACCCAAAGAGAAGATGAAAGCTCTCCTCATACCCATAAAGACGGAAGCTTCATTGTTAGGAGAATTCCGTTTCCCGGCATATATAGGTACTTTCGTCGGTTCAATGCAGGAAGCCCTCCAGAATTTATATCGGTTTCATTTGACGTATTCCAGGATCACGCCAGACGTCGAAATGTGTCTGGATGTGACAAATTACCTACCCCTTCAGATGTTCTCCTCATCTGCATCACAATCGAAAGGGAAAGATTCGAGGTTACTCATCGTATAAATCATGTCACTTCCTAATTAGAATCCTGAATATCAGGCATCTATCCGATAGAAACCTATTTATCACACCTCAATAGACGCTTTCATTATGATTACATAACGGTCGATATGTCTGTATGATATCATTTTGCTGCTTCAGTCTTCAATTTTTGATGGTCATTTATATGAGTGAAAGCACTATAGGACTTCAATAAACAACAACTGTTATTGATTAATTTTCTATATTTCGATACAAATTGAAACCTTCTTTAAAACATCGATACATACATAAGCTGAGGTAAGTAAGTATAAAAACGAAAAAAAAATCTCACTGAACAACTCAGTTCATAACGGGAGAATCATATCGTGCACAATGTTTACAGATTCCTTATGAACTTATTTTAGAGAACAATGCCTTGTTGTGCGATCTACTATCCAACAATCAGCATGAAGACTCAAAAAAAAAAATAAAAATCCAGAACTGAACGTTGAGAACAAGATCTTGTGAAAAATCCAAAATTTGTTAGCCAGCAGCTATCAACTGTTCAATTTGATTTCACAACTGCGGCACAATTCAGAATGACAGTCTGGCAATCCAAAAAAACTATTGGTAGACATCGTTGGATACATTTTGAGTGATTTATATCATAAATTATTATTACGCGTTTGTCGCTACCTCCATTGAGTTTGTTTTTTTTTGTCGCCATGTTATTAACAATCTGTAAAGTTTCGATTTTAATATCATAGATGGATCCGAACACTATCCAAAAAGATGCAAAACTGCTGAAATTATTGTGTTCAATTAATTAGTCAGGCTAATATATAAAATTTCCACAAAACTACAGGCCGATAAGTCTAATGTCAGCAATTGAAAAAATAATGAGAGTATCATTACAACAAGAATGATGAAACAGAAGCAATAAATCTGATACCTCACAAGCAATTCGGATTCAGAAGAGATCTTTCCACATAATTGCAACTAATGAAGCTTATCGACTATGTTTCTTATAGAAAGAAATAGTAACTAAAATGAACCAAATTGCGAAACTGAGAGAGCCAATTGCAAAACCTCAACTCAGCTATGCAGCCAAAAGCCATAGATACATGTGACAAAAAATAAATTGTTTTGAGCTGTAACGGATATGCTGAGGTTTATTAGAAACTAACGAATCCACAGAGTTTTAGAATAGGAAAATAAAACAGATTTCTTGAAGAGAAAGGCTGAGGAGGTTTTTGAAATAGCAGATCAACATCCAAATGCCGAGCTTAAAAGTCAACTTAACTGAAATCCTATTGAAGATGTGAATAGGACACTTACCTACCTATCACGAAAGGCCTAGAGATCAATTACAAACAAAAAAAATTGAGTGAAACTCAATTTTAAATATCAAAATCACTCTCCTTTGAAAGACATATGTGTAGGCTTGGTTAATCGATCGCCTAGAGGTATGATTCGGTTACCTGGCCTTTCGTCTTCTTCTCCGTGACTTTGCTCGGGTTTTTAAAAATTAACAATAGATGAATAACTATTTACAAAGTCACATTTACAGTACAAACGCAGTATTGAGAAGATCTTAATTACCGTCTTAATTACATCTTCTCACTACGGTACTGAATTTCGTCTTATCGTCGAATGCCAATTACTCGAAACGTCTTCGAATATCATGTCTTTGTCTTACTTTCTCAGTTTCGGTCGTCTCGTCTTTAATTCGATCGCATCTCGTCTTATTCTAGTCCACGAACCTTCTTTTCGTCTTTACGTCGTACGTCAAAAGTCTTGACCGACCGAACTTACTCTTAACTCGACTTAGACTGAACTCAGACTCCTTTCTGACTGGAACTTTCTAGGTTCAGAAACCTAGCTTCGACTTAGGCTAACTTAGACTAACTCTCACTGGAACTTACTGACCTCCCCTGACTATCGACTTCCTTTCTTCCGACTTGGCCACACCCTTAGCATCACCCCGATATAGGGCGAAAGTACCAAGTACCACCCCTAGTCCAATAAGAGTTTTGCCGTACCGCCCACAAAGCGCGGATTCCTGGAAATCGAATATTCTCGAAGGACCAGCACGTGATACTCAGATGTGACATCCGGTACCATCGTCTCGTTTTCGAGCTTTCCTTACCCCCAGTAAATCACTTAAGATTTACAATCGAGCTGGCTAGGAACCTGAAAAACCGTAGTTTAGTTTGGTAGTTGGTGTTCTACAAACGCATTTTATAAGGAAGTTCATCCATGATAATTCCTCCCTGCTCAATCCAAAAAAAAATAGACTGATCCCATTCAATTTTCATTTCCTTCCATCACACCCACTTTCTACACTACAAAATTCAATAAATAAAAAATCCCAAAAGGCATCATAACTCTCTTTGTCCCAGTTCTATCGCAAATGTTCATTTTCGGCAATAATGAAAGAAAAATGATTTAGTCAATCGGGATGAACGTTACCGAAGATGAAATTTTTCCTAACCGTGATTTACAACCCCAAGAGACCTGGCAAAGTGAAAGGGAGGTGTGAAGTCCGGACACAGAGAAACCAATTATGTCTCGTCCCATCTAATATAACGAAAACAGAAAACGTTTTCTCGATCGATGAAAACCTGAGACGTCCGTGGACAGGCTGAAAGTGTGTAGCAACCCCATAAAAAGGTGAGGTGCGGGTTCAAGGTCAGTACGATTTCGTTGCACGAACCCCTAAAGAGCCTTCCCTCCGGTGAATGACCCAATAACATATTTCAATTATCCTCGATCGTTAGGTGAAGGAAACGGTTTCTGGTGTGTTATCTGCTCCGATTTTCACGTCTTTAGTCTTTATGGAAATCAGAATATCTTTCTCGCTACATTTTATGTGGCATTTAGACGTGGGGGTAACAGTGGAATGATTCCGAAAATGGTTATTTTATCGATGTACGTGGAAATGGCCTATGAAGGAGATGCCTTGAAGAGAATTCGGCAGCGGAATGAACTCTGAATGATTCGACCTGTTTGTAGAGGAGTGAAAGGGAATTTCATTCATTCGTATTTCAACTAGAAAGTTGTAGGCACGAATAGGAGAGAGGAAACTTTATTTTTCTACAATCGATATCCAAAGTAGGAATTTGCGCTTGTATTTGACAATGCAAACTTTTCTAGAGGCATCTCACTGATTCGTTTATAATCAACTTAAATGAAAAAACGCTCGCTCTCCCAATTATAACCAATAAATTAAATATGCATTGCTCAGATTATCCAATGACAATGAGTGAATGACATACGTTTCATGAGATTTCAAATGCTAGTTTTGAAAAGACTTTCCCCAACCCTTGCGAACTATAGGTTTTAGGGTATTACATGCTAGTAAAATTCGATTTTGGGAGAAGGGGTTCCTCATATGCGGTTAAAGACTTTCAACTTCCTCGGTAGCTCAGTTGATAGAGCTAGCGATTCGGGGATTGCGGGTTCGAGACCCGTTCGAGGAGATACCTACTTTTTATTGAATGGAAAATTATTTGCTTGATAATAAATTATTTTCCTTGTAATTAATACACAGACGCTAAAATCATAATTAGCTATTTTATTGACAGGTAGTATTCATTATGGGTGAGAAAATGACCATAGAAGACATTTAAGACAAAGATTCGCTATTAATAGTATGAATTCCTGACTTAAAACTAAGAAAAAGTCGTATCTTTACTGGTACTAATAATGAAAAACATAATTTTTTATCATCCTACAGAAGGTATGTTGCGTTGAGACCATCAGATGACGGCACTACATATCATCTTTTTCTGCGATTTTGTATTGAAAAAGTCTCTGAACAAGTGTTGGGAAAGAATATAATTGGAGAAGTACCCTGCGAAATCACCCAGTATTTTGATTTATCAGATTATAAATTGTATAGGGGTCAAACACGATACACATTCGAGCGGAAGGTCTTAGGAACATGACATTTGCAGAGTAGGTTCGGACCTTGAACGCCTTCAGAGGTTTCCTTGATATGGCTGTTCGGAATTTTATTTTCATGTTAATTCCAAAACTGCCAATTCCTTCGAAATGAAAATTTGCATTTGAATGTAGAATGAGAATGTTTCTCCTTTCGCAGAGTTTCATGTTGACCGAGTTACTAGTCGTAGGAAAGCAACTCATGGCAGATAACTCATTGCCAATTTCACTTAATACACAGCAAAACCTTCCTGGCCGTCAATCCTAGGTTGACTACCGTTTTCGGCGACTCACCGCTTTTAGACCACGACCGTTTTCGCTTGACGTTGTCGTACATCACTATTCGCCAATCGCTTCAAATATGGGTCGATTTTGTTGCGATTCAGCAGCAATTCACAGATATAAATTCGGTCCATGAGGTTTTTCTGCGTTAACTCATGTGGTACCAATGGTTCCAAACGGTTTTTTGTGCAGTCCTCAGCTCCTGGGCATTCGAAACAGTGCGTACATGACGGTAACACTCGACACTATCCAAGATTTCATCGACATTTTCGACAATTGGCTTTCCAGTGCGTGGTACATCTGTGACATCGAAATAACCGGAACGGAATCGATGAAACCAAAATTGCAGACGATTGGCTGTTCCAGTATGAACACCATTTACATTTTCAGCCACTGACTTTCATTTTCTCCTTTATCGAAGAAAAACTGATTAATATAGCGTATTTTCTCATTGCTAGTATCCGCTGAAACTAAACTGAGTCAACTAATCACAAAACTGTCAGTGAAGTTTTTGTAGTACAGAATCTCATCTTTCGAACGCCGTCTAGTGGTTCCCGATCGGACTTATACAACGCGAGATACAGATAACTGAATCCATCTATTGTAAAAATGATGGACTTCTTTTTACTACAACCAATAACTACCATTATTCACTCGTGAAATAATCATTTCTCAACCTCCAATATTCAAAAACTCAATTAATTACCGCAACATAATCTACTTCCCTTTCTTCCCCCACCACTTCCACCCCCACTCGACGAGAAAGCACAGGGAACGAACTTGTACGAACTTCTGATTTCGTTATTGGTTTTAATGCCTCTAGGGGTCCCACTTCCGGGATTCAAGCCCCAGCTCATTCAATTTTTACAACGTACGTACCCACTCGACTATCGGCAGTGAAAAGTTTTAATGTCCCAAGGCTGACTGCAGGAGGTCTCCTTGCCGTCATTAGAGGGTGCGTTGGAGGAATCAATCCGGGTGGGCTATGATACTTCGGGTATCGGATGTTGGCCGGATCGAAGTGTTTGTCTCAACCGGAAACTTTGGAATTGCAGGGTCGTGGTGAAACTGAAAGTAATCGCGGGCCACTTCGATAACTCAATTCGTTTTTCTGTTTGTTTGTCGGTGGTGTCTGGCTTTATGTTACGTCTGGTGAAGGTTGCGGTCGAGGGGTGGAAAGAATTTGCTTTTGGGTTGGTATTGGCGATAAGAAATGTGAAATCACTAGCGTGAATGCGGCGGGTGTTACGAGCTTGTTCGAATTAGTGTTCATATAATTTTTTTTCTAGAAATGAGAAATAAGGGTTGTAGATTTCTGTTTGCTTGGAATGTTTGACTTTTTTTTTCAATATATACTAACTGACAAAGAAACTGCAACATCAAGAAGGAGCAGTTTAAATTTAGTAATTTTTTTTTTAAACATAGATAGTATACCAAGGAGTGAATAATTGAATTTTGGTTTACAATTATTTTTAATAAAGGACCCTGCACGGTTTCTATGGAAAATGGGTCCCAGTCGAATTGGCTGAAAATTTAGTATAATGTAGTTTATGAAGTCCTGATCAAATGTCTCCATGGGCACAACAAGATCTAATGGACAGTTTCTGAGATACAGGGTGTCAAACATGCAGAGAGAGGGTTGTTACTTACCTTTAGAAAATCAATAATGTGGCAATTTTTTTGATACAAAAAGTAGAAAATAATAATTACAATCTCAATATTGTCGACACGAGTTTTAATAAAGTTAAAAGTTTTAAAAGATACTATCCCAAGCTACCTGTACTTCATGTCTCAGAGCCGCCAAAATCAGTGGGAGCTGGGGTAAATTTCCAAGCTTTCTACCCATGATTCCCCAAACATGCTCTATTGGCGAAAGATCGAAGGACCTGGGCGGCCATGGCAAAAGGTTCACATGTGTCGCTTCGAAAAAGTTTTAACTAACTCTGGCAACATGAGGTCGGGCAATATCTTGCTGAAATATTGGATTCTCGGGCCGGTTTTTCTTGACGGTAAAGCAGAGCTGTCATGTTATCTCGAATAAAGACTGAAGGTGATCTTCTTGCATGTGCAATAGCACCCCATACCATAACGCCCACTGTCCGGTGTACATGACACTTAACATCAAACTGAGATTCCAGAGAATCATCAGAAAAAATTACCTTATGCCATTCCACATTCCAATGTTGATGTTCTCTGCACCACTCTAATCGTTGCCGGCGGTGCTCAACCGTCAGAGGTAACACAAGTTGAGGTCGATGATGCTGCAGTCCAAAAGACCTTATCCGGCGGTAAACCGTTCGGACAGTAACAGAATGGCCTTCTCCTAACCACTTATCGGCCAAAAATCGAGTTCCTAATGGCTATAAGTCTTAGACGTCGATCTTGAACTATATTTGTGCCCCTTCGACGTCCGGTGCATATTCTTCCTCGATTTTGGGCATTATCAAACCACGCTCGACAACATCTCATAACAGTAGTTGGATTTATGTTCGTATGGTTAGCGATTTCTCGAAATGACAATCCGGCCTCCTGTTGACCAATGATTCGAATTTACTTAGCTGGCAATTAATTCCGCATACATGAGCACTAGGCATTTTAACAACAACTAAACATCGACTTTGGATCTCCTCGAACAGCTGGTTTGTTGTAAAATTTAAAAAACTTGCAGAAAACGACAGCAGTATTCAAATGACAAAAATTATTCACATGAAAAAACCCTCATAATTTTTTTCTTCAAATTCATACATTTAATCCTTTCTATACTATCTATGTTTTACCGAAAAAAAAACAGCTCCTTTTAGGTGTTGCAGTTTTTTGTCAGTTAGTATGTGAAAGGTGTTCGTATCATCAATTTTTATGATACTTTTATGATTTTACTTCAGTTATAATTATGGCAAACATAATAATCGAGCAAATCAAAAAATTCTTTGGTTACTAAGAATACATTAGTTATTAATTCATATTACTTTAGTTATCTACGTATTAACGCGAATTATTTTAGATTAATAAGATGAATTTCAATCCTTTGGCAATCTTCAAAATTTTAATTTGATTTTTCTGTTGTTCATTGCCAGGTATTCTTCTGCTTTATCACTACTGATTTCTGATGACTCAGCATCCATGACTTCGAAGTTGTCACACGCCCTACCTACGTGATTTTTTATTATTATTATTTAATGACAGAAACTGTTCTGTAATCAACACACTAGTATTTGGCACATTCTTTATCGAAACGTCTCCCATCCCAATTGCAATTTTTTTCGTCACATTTTATTCCAAATATCCTCTGGGAACCTTACTCAAGTTCCATCCATCCAGCTCTTGTAGATCTAAGATATCTCCACCAGCGTTGACAAGAAATATTGTTGACAATCTTCTCGTACAATGGCCAGTGAACGAGCTCGAATTTTTGAGATTAGTATGTATATCTACTATCTAGCAATTTCCTTAGGTAATTTAGAAAGGAAATGAATACCACATGGCTGAGTTGTGCTTTTACTTGTTCTGTAGAGTCTTCTATGTGTAATATGAGATATTTGTTTCCTGTAGCTGTTTATGTCTTGTCTAGTTACAATTATCTTGTTTTCCATACATTTGACATCGTCTGTAGGCATTCTGACCAACTCATCAATCCTACAAACTCTGCCAAGACCGACTTATACAGCAAATTTGATCATCAACTATTCCTTGTCTGAGGCTATACAAATGAATCGATTGACTTCTCCTCTCGTAAAAATTTTTTCTTTTTTAGCTCTGTATCCAATATTTTTCTTATCGATGATCGTTATTAACGTAACTCATTCATCAATTTTCACTCTTTCATTTAATTATAACAAGCTGGTAACATGGAAAATTACAGCCCTAAAGATGAAGAAGCTTATTCTCTTGCGAGTAAAGCAGAATACGTTAATAAAACAACTTCTTGAGCAACTTGAACACATTCCTTTTTCCTCTAATCGCAAAACTAGACCAGAGTCTCTGATTGTTCAATTGAACATGGGTGTGAAACAATCAGCTTTCATTTTTGGTGCGTCCTCTTCTGTAGAGTTCGGGTATCGCATTTATCGAATCATGAGTAAGACAACTCAGTGGTCCCTGCCTCGTGCACCTCCAAGCCTCCGTATCAGCGCCAAGTGACTTCATCAAATGATCAGAAGCCATTTATCCCGAACGACACTATTCTTCTGCATGAAACATTACATTCCCAAGCACCTTCTGGCTAAAAATAAGTAGATTCTTGAAAAACTCTTAAAACTCAAGCCATTGAAATTTATATACTTCATTCCTTCATTCATCTGATCCAATTTTTCTTCTTTCAGATATGATTAACTCCAATGATGTTCAAGAACTGCCGTAGTGCAAACTGTAGTTAAACCTTCCTCAAAACTTACTTCAACTGTGTTCAATGAGCTAGTATTTACAATCGCACCATCAATGTTTCTATGGATGTGGCGTCTATCAATAACACAAATCAAGCACTGCTATACAACATATACATCGGTGAACTACCGATCGACAACATATCGGACAGTGATGTCAACATTACCAAGACAATCACCAGGCTGACGTCACCATTGGCTGTCACTGTGGCGGTGATGCTGGTGTTCCTGTTTTCTCCGATGATCCTGATAGGGAATTCCTTAGTTTTAGTGGCTATGTATAGATTCAAGAGGCTGAGAACACCAAGCAACTATTTGGTTATGTCTTTGGCCACTTCGGATTTGGGGATAGGTAAGTAATTGCTTCTCTGATATATCCTGCGTTGAAGTAGACTTTATATGATATAGGTTCGCATGTTGAATGGCATGGTTGAGAAAGTTGATGCGCTAAATGTGACTAGTGTATGAAGCCGTTCGAAATTTTGTTTCCTGATTAATTCAAAACTACTTATTCGATACCTAATGTTTCCTCGTCTTCTTCCCCCTTCCACATAGGCTTTAAGCCTGTTCTTCATCGATGATGTCTCTATTCGGGGAGTAAGTTATCGCTCCATCTTTTTCTGGGGTGACCAATACTTCTCCTTCGTAGAAGTGATTTATCTCTTGCCTTCTTCACCATTCTGTCTTCCCCATTTTTTCTAGGTGTGCGTTCCATTCTTCCTTCCTGTTGTCTATCCATTCCCCGATTTTCTCCACTTCACACAGCTTTCTGATGACATTCCTTTCTCAGTCATACATAGTTTTTCCGGAAATTCTACGGAGAATCTTCATTTCCGCTGTTTCCAGCATATGCCTTGTCTTCGAAGTGTCTGGTCTCGTTTCAGCCGTGAAGGTCATGTCTTATGGTACTCTTATGAATTTTTGCCTTCGTTTTCATGTTCAGATGTTTATTCCTCCATATATATAGCAGCCTGCAATTTTATTTGCCCTCATGACTTGTTGAGATACTTCATCTTCAATACAGCCAAAACTGTATAATTCGATCCCCAAGTGTTTGAATGATATTACCTGTTCCATTATCTTTTGATTTAATTCCAGTTTACATCGGAGAGGTTGTTTTGCTGTTGTCATTCATTTAGTTTTTTCAGTGGCTATGTCCATATTTAATTGCTTCGCGATAATGAAGAAGAGTTGGAGGATTCT
Organism: Harmonia axyridis; assembly: GCF_914767665.1. NCBI lineage: Eukaryota > Metazoa > Arthropoda > Insecta > Coleoptera > Coccinellidae > Harmonia > Harmonia axyridis. The sequence goes on from NC_059501.1 coordinate 76,392,990, forward strand.
CTGAAGGTCGTCCTTATTTTCCGCGAAGAGTGCTGCATCATCGGCATAACAGAGAATCGTATACTCCCGGTCCCCCATTCTGTAACTCCTTCCAGTCCTCACCCTTTTTATGATCTCATCCATTATAATGTTAAAAAGGGGTGGGCTTAAGGAGTCGCCCTGTCGGATTCTGCTGTTACAGGTATTTTTGTAGACAGTTTGCCATTTATTCGGATTTGTACGCTATTTTCCGCATATACGTTTTGGATAGTCTCAATCAGATTCGTCGATACTCCACGGTTTTTCAGAAGGCATATGACGTTCCTCAGTCGTACTTTATCAAATGCTTGATACCTAACCTAACGAATCACCTTCTAAAGTTTCGTACTATTGTTAAGAAATGCCTTGTATAAACATTTCTGCGATCATAAAAGGCGCATAAATGAATGAACGCTTGAAAGATCTCACGGCAGGTTAGTTTTCTTGAATCTTCAGATTATAATATCAATATGACATGAAAAAGCGACTCCATAAAATCGCGTCTCCACATCTTGAAAACTTTGTCATTCTTTTCACTGAATAGGCCAATCACTATTTAGATCAGTGAACCAGGTCATTGGCTTCCTAAGAAAGTGTTCTAATAAGCGCCTCATTCATTTTTATCATCCCTTTGAAATTTTCCGCCTACTGAGCATACCTTAAAATCTCATCCCTTAAAGTTCAACGATCTGATTCTTCTTCACAACAGTTTGTTAGCGGCTTTGAGTCAGAAATCTGGGTTGTACTCAAACAAAAGTCATTTTCTAGAATTAATTCGGATTCAGGACTTTCTTGTTAATGAGATGAATTGTTCCTCTATTTCACGTGGACTTGTTCCACAGATATTTAACTTCAGTTGTTCTTTCCAAAATCTGAAAGTCGTTGAGAAATTTCGATTAATTTCTTGTGAGAGACGTTGATTCACAATATGGGATCATTTATTACTTTTTTATTTTCAACACGAAAATATGTAACTGTTGGAGTCGTGGAATAATTGAATGAAAGGTTTAATTTATATTCAACTATATTTTCTATTTCCAATACTTTGATACACTTTTAATTCACAGCTATTCTCTCAGTCGTCATACGTACTCTACAAACTTCGTCTTAATAATGATCATGAAATTAGTTGTCAATGTCATTGTCATTGAACAGAAAACAGTGTTACCAATCATATAATCCAATAAATCAAAGATTAAATATTTATCATAAATAACACACCTCCTTAAATCTATAATCTTGATTTCTTACACTAAGCTTTATTAATATTTTCAGAAGACTAGACTAATCCTAATTCTATTCTATTTTTTAAAAACTTGTTCTTATCTAAACTTTTAGTTAACATATCTGCTAAGTTATGTTTCGATTCAATCTTTATAATGTCAATTATACCCTTTTCATAATTTTCATTTATGTAATGATATTGTACTTCGATATGTTTCGAATTTTTCGTAAAATTGCCGTATTTAGCAATGGCAACTGCACCTGCATTATCTTCATACAATTTGATTGGTTCATAAAATTTTACACCAAATGATTCAAACAACAAGTTTCTGATGAAAACTATCTCTGTCACTGCTTCGGACATAGCAACGTATTCTGCGAAAGTTGAACATTTAGTAACTGCATTTTGCTTATGTGTTTTCCAGAAAACCAAGTTCCCAAATAATCTAACTACAAAACCTGTGGTAGATTTTCTATCTACGTTATCGCCTGCGTAATCAGAATCTACCATACAATCAAGTACTTCTGAGTTAAAATTCTTATAGTACGTTAACTTCAAATCTTTAGTCTTGTACAAATATTTTAAGATTCTAATAGCATATTTGTAATGTGTTCGATTGTAACAACTTTGATATCGACTTAGATAATTTACACTGTATGCTATATCTGGCCTAGTGCCTGTACTAATATATAATAATTCACCTATTAAATTTCTATATTTAATGCTATCATCTGTTTCACTAGCTTGTTCTAATTTCAAGTTCGTTTCCATAGGAGTATCATACAGCTTAGTATGTTCTAAATCATATTTTATTGCCAAAGATTCAATATATTTTGTTTGACATAAGGTCATTCTATTCCTATTTTCATTATAATCAATATCCAAGCCAATATAACTTTTAATTTTTCCTAAGTCTTTCATTGCAAATCTTTTCATTAAACTAGCTTTCACCTCAATTATTTTAATTTTATCTTTACAACAAATTAACAGATCATCAACAAATATCAGTATATAAACTGGATCTTTGTTTGTATTGTTTACAAATAAACAGTGATCATAGTTACTTCTAACGAAACCAAGTTTTTCAATGAATTTGTTAAAACAGTCATACCATACTCTAGAACTTTCCCTGAGACCATAGAGAGCCCTTTGCAATTTATAAACTTTATTATCCGCAGTTTCATAACCTTTTGGTTGATTTATAAACACTTCTGACTTAATAACACCATTTAGAAATGCAGTTTCAACATCCATTTGTTCTATGAATAAACTATTTTCACAACTGAATGACAATAAAATTTTTAATGTTTGCATTTTTCCTACGGGTGAATAAACATTCTCAAGAGATTCCTTTTGCTGGAATCCTCTCACAACCAATCTAGCTTTATAAACATTATCATTTTTCTTTTTGAAAACCCACTTTACATCAATAACCCTTTTATCTTTTGGCCTATCAACAATTTGCCATGTATTATTTTTCATTAGGCTATTCATTTCAGAGTCCATTGCGATTTGCCATTTTTTAGAATCATGAGAGTTTGTCGCCTCCTCGAAAGTATTTGGTACATTTGCATCAATATAATTTACATAAACAAAATGCGATACTGGATTACCATATCTAGAAACCGGACTTTTCTTTCGTTTTGATTTTCTTTCTACCACAAGATCATTTGGATTATCATTATTACTATCAGAAACAGATTCAGTCGCATCTACACATTCTTCAGACTCACTTTTAACTATTATATCATCTTTTATATTTGAATCATTGCTATCATTTGAATCCCTATCATCCTCATTATCAAGTTTTTCTAAACAAATAAGTTGAGTGTTTTCTTCGACTACCTGGACATGTCTAGCATTAACGATTTTATTATTTACTAAAACTCTGTAACCATTCTCATTGTAACCTACTAATACTCCTAATTGAGCTTTATCATCCCATTTACTACTTCTTAAAACTTCTGGGACCCTGACATAAACTCTACTTCCATAAATTTTTAAATGCTCTACATTTGGTTTGATACCGAAAAATATTTCATAGGGAGTTTTATTCTCTACCGTATTGGCAATTGTACGATTTTTTAAATAAGCCGCCGTTTTTATAATTTCAGGCCAATACCTTCTGTGAATTTTAGCTTCTCTCATTAAACATCTACCTACATCCATAATGGACCTATTATATCTTTCCGCTACTCCGTTTAATTCATGGACATAAGGTGGACACGGTAATAACTCGATTCCTTTTTGTCTTATGAAATTATAAATGTCTTTATTTAAATATTCTTTGCCATTATCGCACTGTAATTTCTTTAATCTTTTATTAAATTTATTTTCTACTAAATTAACAAATTCTATGAAGCACTTTGCGGTTTCAGCTTTACTTTTTATGCAAAAAACTCTTGTACATTTACTATAGTCATCGATAAATGTCAAAAAGTACTTTTCACCACCATAACCAGTTGTGTTATGTGGACCATTCAAATCAGTGTGAATTAATTCTAAAATTTCAGTTGTCTTTGTTCTATTATTCTCAAAAGGTAAATTTGTCATTTTGCTTTGTATACAATTTGAACATTTCATTTCCGTACCTTCAATCTTGTCTGGCAGACCTTCAACCAGTTTATTATTAATTAATTTACTCAAATAGTGAAAATTTACATGACCGAGTGCTCTATGCCATTTCTCTTTATCAGTCAATTTTGTTGTATTCACATATATTTCATTATTACCATGACAGAAATAATTTTCATCATCATTAAAGTTTGATATGAAGCTTTTAATGCAATAAAGATTATCTACTTTGTTAGCGACAGCTATTAATTCTCTTGTCTGATCATAAATTTTTGCATATTCATTTTTAGCTACTATAGTGCAGGTTTTGGTAATTTTTGAAAAACTTAATAGATTTTGCTTAATGCTTTCTACAAAATAAACATTCTTTAAATTTATATACTTATGACTATAATAATTCTCAAAGTAAATTTTGACAGTACCTATTTTAGTGGCCTTTAACATTTTACCATCTGGTAATTTCACATCGATAGGAGATTTTAAATCTACATAATTAAGAAAAAATTTATCATTATTTATGATGTGATCAGTACATCCACTATCTAGCAACCAGTTAATTACACTATAATCACAATCATCATTTTCATTACACCTCACCTGATTTAATTCGAGACTAGATACTTGCGTTGTCCATGATTGTGATGGAGAATTTTCCTGCTGAGTGTTCGACAATTCACTTCTTGGGTGATCTCGACCTCTGCCTCGACCTCTGTGGAAACCAACTCGGTTGTAGCCTCTTTGGGGTCCTCGATGCCCTTGACTAGTTTGGTATCTTCCTCTATAATTTTGCTGCCCTTGACCATACTTCTGACCATGCCAACAGTCCTTCTTGAGATGACCAGACTTTCCACAAATGAAACATAATGCTTTAGTTTTAGTTGTAAATGTACTCACGTTGGTCTTCTTGTCTGCTTCATCAGTAGACATGTTTTTTTCTTTTATTTTAGATTTGACATAATCCACTGTCCTGTTTTCTTCTGGAATTACATCGATAAAATCTCCAATATAGCTGTAACCTGGAGGTAGAGCCCTGAGTAGGTATCTCATCTTTTCTGATTCGTCCATCTTTCCACCAGCTGCCTTGAAGTCATTTGTAGTTCTTTCAAAATCAATAAAAAATTCTTCGGGGGTGTTGTAGTTGCTAAGCTTAATTTCTTCAATCTTTGCTCTGTAGATTATTTGCATGGCTGTAGACTTTGTCAGGTACATCTTGTCCAATCTTTCGATCATTTCACAGGCAGTTGTACATTCAGCGATATATTCCAATTGTTTATCAGAGATTGTGCTCATTATTATAGTCCTCGCTTTTAAATCCATTTTCTTCCACGTTGCTTCTTCATCTTTATATTTGATAGGCATTTTGGTAATTGAGGGTTCGTGACATTCTTTATATTCCAAGAGGGTTAATAACCTTAATTTCCAGCTTGAATAATTTGAGCCATCGAATATTGGTATTATAATATCTTCAATTCTCGCTTGTTGAGCCATTTCATTGATGAGGAAGTTTTCTATTTCGTCAAGTAAAATTTTACTCGTACTTATAATACAAAGTGAGGTTACCTTTCACGTGTTCGTGATAATTTTGCTTTCTCACTATATTTCGCCAATCAACCACGCTCTGCTACCATGTTGGAGTCGTGGAATAATTGAATGAAAGGTTTAATTTATATTCAACTATATTTTCTATTTCCAATACTTTGATACACTTTTAATTCACAGCTATTCTCTCAGTCGTCATACGTACTCTACAAACTTCGTCTTAATAATGATCATGAAATTAGTTGTCAATGTCATTGTCATTGAACAGAAAACAGTGTTACCAATCATATAATCCAATAAATCAAAGATTAAATATTTATCATAAATAACAGTAACAATGGGTAAAAGGCGTCAGAATTTTATGAACAATATTCTTCTAATTATAAGGTGAGGTTAGTATACTACCAAGCATCCAGATCTGGGTGATAACAAAAATTTCACTTTCAACATTTGAATCACCGAATAATGTTGTCACAGGATCAATAGCTTATATGATGTAACTAATTGGACAAACCTAAGGACAAATATTTTCTTCGGCATTATATCCTTAACCTTGGAATAGTATTGCTTTTTTCAAATATTACGTACCACTATGAATTCCAAAAGAGGAATGCTAACTAAGAAATTTAGAAAGAAAATTAGTCAACACTACTAAATCATTGTTTGAAAATTTGGAAGCAGCTGTGAGACAGTAATTAACTGTATAAAATTATTACATCAACTTGGAGCAGTTTTTTCTAACCGATAAGCTCAGAGGAGTCAGAGCTTTGTATAACGTGTAGAAAAAAAATTCGATTTAGGTTAAATATGCGCCGTTTTGTTCGATAGCTTGTTACCATTTTGGTGGTTATATTATTATGTTTCTTTCATCCAAGCCCTCGTCCCTATTGGAAAAAATTGAGACAGTCGATTTTCACAAGCCTCTGTTGAAATAAATTTTTCACCAGCAAAATTGATCGCCATGGAGAGTAACAAATGGTTATCACTTGGTGTCAGGTTCGGACTGTAAGGTGGAGGCGTGAGAACCTTTCAACGAAGCTCCCAGAGCTTCTGCAGAATCATTATCGATGTGTGTGGCCTGACTTTGTCTTGATGGAACACAATTCCTCTCCTAATGGCCAAAGCTGACCTATTCTTCCTTCAGATGGTCCAATTGTTGACAGTAAAGTTCCGAGTTAACAGTTGTAGCGTAGGGAAGCAGCTCATGGTAGATAATTCCATGCCAATTCCACCAAACATACAGCAAAACCTTCCTGGCCGTCAATCCTAGCTTCTTCACCGTTTCTGCCAGATCAATGCATTTCGACCACAACCTTTTCCCCTTGACACTATTAACTGAGAAATGAATGTAACTAGGTCTGGATACAGTGAAAATGACTATTTTTTTAATGACCTATCTACTATTTTGCTAGATCTACCATATGGTAGATCTCCTAATTTAGGAGATCAACCTTGTTGATAGTATTGTCTTGTTGCTATTCGAAATTCGATTTCAAATTATACTGTTTTCAAGGGTAAAAGTGAAAAACAGTAATATTTTTATTCTTTTAGGTATGTTCATGCCCATCGGAATGTACTTGGAGTTGGGTGGTTCCTACAGTTTATCGAATATCAAGTGTCTGTTGAGTTACGGTGTGGCTATTACACTTTGTTGTGTTTCTGTTCTGGTAATGGTGGCCATTGCAGTGGACAGGTTTACATCACTTGCCAGACCTTTGAGGTACAACAATCTGATAACACATTCGGCTGTAGAAAGGTACATAGCAGTGTTTTGGACTTATTCCTCACTGGTGGGATTTTCTCCTCTGCTTTATACGTTCATGAGTGAAGTGAAAATCAGGTGAGTTTTCAATAGTTATCATCAAAAAAGTAATCATTAAAAAATTATCAATCACACTGTTATAGTCTCATGTATTTGCAAAAATTATATATTAGTTTATAGTCGTTGATTTTGTGGAATTGAATGTCACGGTCAGAAAAAATTGACGTAATATGAGTTCAATGGAAAAGTTCAATATAAGTGAAACTATAGAATATAATGGGTGATAATCATGAATGGTGAAAACCTAAATATTTTAGCCAAAGTCAAAAGCATTGGAATAGTTTGCTGACGAAATTCCCATGAACGACAGAAGCTGTAATTTAAATTCAGGGTTGACCTTGTGTTTTTTGTTTTTTTCGGATATTTTCGACTTTTTGGTTATGAATACTTCTTTAACGTTGTTCAAGTGAGATCGTGGCTTCATATTTTTGCTAATATCTAATTAATATGTAATATGCAGTAAATGATTTTATCATGGAATATTAAAGTCTTCATTATTAAACTCGTAATGATCAAGAGGAGTTTTATACTTTTTATGTTTCTACCACTGGCAATAAATCTCATATATTCACTACTGGTAGTAAATACGAAAGTATAAAACAATTTACCGATGTCAATATCTGCAAAAGCACAATCAACAGGGCTAACATTCAGTTCACCAATCGGTAAAGGACAATGGTCAAACTTAATGGGATATTTATCAGAATTCTAATTGGGAATACGCAGAATGACTGAAATAATCAAAATATTCGCTCTATTTTGAGCGATTCGAATTTTGTGATTAAATCCTCATGAAATATTCATTATACTCTGGAAAGTTTGAATTAATCATTATACTGCCAGTAGAGGATGAAGTAATGCCGTCAATTCGAATAGATGAACTAGAAGCGAGCACTGAATGCTACAGCGCTCGATTTAAAACAGCAACAGAAGCGATACAACTCTGTTAATAAAACTTGAATTTTGCTTTATTATTGCCAGTGTTTTTACAGTTGCCATATTTGGTTGTGTCTCGCTGGAATCAAGTTTCAGAATTATCGAAGTGAAAAATTCAATAGATGCAAAAATAACAAACCGGATATAAATTTGCAACGTTCATTTAAAGAACGTACTTCCATCCTCCCTAGAATAGCAACAAAATTCATCAAACTATTGAATATTACCAGAATTACACATTACAAGTTCGTAATTTTTCGAGTAATTTATATTTTTCGAATAACTTTGTAGTATAATAGATATTCAGGTGGATGTTGATTCGAGGATTGTTTCCTATGAAAGCATTCGTATGTTATCCTAACAAACACAAACATATAGCTGTCTAACCATGATATTAGTCCACATGGCTTATTTATGCTCTAGTTTGTATTCTCTCAACTTCATTACCCAAGTAAACACCGGTTGAACATTGTATTTATTTTTGCAATATTGTAATAGGACAGAACTACGTAATGGACTTTCTTTACTTGTTGTCCTACCTACCTTGAATTATGTTCAGTCAACCGAAACAAGTTTGTGTGGATTTTCTCACGTAGATTATCTTAAATGTTCATGTTGACACCACATAATCTTAGTTGTTAAAAGGCCAATCGAAAAGTTCTCGGTCTACCATAGTAAAACATATTTTTTTTGGCAAAATTCGATTTTATTATTCAACATAGTTGCCTTCGAGGGTGATACAGCGATTAAAGCGATATTCAAAATAGGTCTCAGCTTCGGCGATTACTTCTTCATTGGCGCTAAATTTCTTTCCAGCGAGCATTCTTTTGAGGTCTGAGAACAGGAAAAAGTCGCTTTGGGCCAGATCTGGCGAATACGGTGGATGCACAAGCAAATCGAAGCCCAATTCATGCAATTTTGCCATTGTTTTCATTGATTTGTGACACGACGCATTGTCTTGATGAAACAGCACCTTTTTTTCTTCAAATGAGGCCGTTTTTTAAGGATTTCATCCTTTAAACGACCCAATTACGCTATATAGTAATCGCTGATGATGGTCTGGCCCTTTCGGAGGTAATCAATGAATATCATACCTTGCGCATTCCAGAATACTGATGCCATAACCTTGCCAGCTGACTGTTGTGTTTTTCCTCGCTTTGGATTCGGTTCATCATATGTGCAGTCCACTCAGTTGAGTGTCGATTGGCCTTCGGAGTGAAATGATGGAGCCATGTTTAATCCATTGTCACATATCGATGCCAAAATTCAGGTTTATTGCACTCAAACAGCTTCAAACACTGCTCAGAATCGTTAACACGTTATTGCTTTTGGTCGATTGTGAGCTCGCGCGACACCCATATTGCACACAACTTCCTCATGTACATGTTTTTATATTCGTGAATGATATGATGTACACGTTCAGATGATATCTTCACCATATCTGCTATCTTGATCAACTTCCTTTTTTCATCGGTGACATCCTCTTTTGGGCGTCCATTGCGTTTGCCTTCTTCAATGCTCATTTCACCACGTTTAAATTTAGCTTACCAATCAATGATGGTTGATTTCATCAAGCCAAGTTTTTGCTTCAACTGTATTTTTTCTCTTTAAAAAGCAATATTTTATCAGCACATGAAGTTCTTTTTTTTTTCATCTTTTTTTCAAATAGTAGCTACACTCACAACGCAATAACCCACAAACTAATGGTCGGACTGCTGTCAAATTTCGACACATATCATTGGAAGGTTAGTACTAACTGAAAATCATATGGATTTAATAGTAGCACCGCCATCTGTGCATCAGAGCGGTGACTTTCCAATTGGCCTAATATTAATTTTAGTAAATGTTAGTCATCATTTGATTTTTGTGCACTCCCTCCCTGAAAAGATCACTCTCATTTTGAAAGAAAGTGTCTATGTTGTGTCTTTATCCATTTAGAATTATTAATTAATTAATAATTATTGTTTACTTTGATTGGAATTATGATTTAAATTTCAATAGGATTCAAATTTAACTTGTGATTATTGAAAAAAATGACTTAATTCTGTAATGTTTAAAAGTCAGGCATCAATTTTTTGTACTTCTTTGACTATCTATGATGTCATTTAGTAGTTCATTCGAACCAATTCAACTTGAACTTTATTTTATGGAGGAGCATAGTAGTCCAAGAGTCAAATGTGTTGGACTAATATAGGTACCTAATTCATTCTTTGAGATTCATGAAACTACCGATCATAACATCTCAATATGAAACATCACGAAGAACCAAATTGCGGAAAGGAATACATAACTTTTAATAGAAAATTCTTTACATCCAAGCAGTAAGCTCGTTCCCAATATTCACAGCCACCTCTAGTAATAAAAAAGTAAATATTTCAGAGTATTGAGTAGTTACTTTCTGCCATCAATTGCACGATACATATTTCAATTTCGACGCTTTGACGTTGGCCCCTTTCCCGATAATTTTGAAACAGAACATAATTTCATTCGTTCCCATATCGTATAAACATCGGATGTTTTTTATGGGGCCGTTTGAATTCGTTCAATGGACTAGGGAAATGAATATGGCGTATTTGAATTTTCGTACATGAATTGTTGGACACACATTATGATGAGATTGAACCGTACATTTTGTATTGGGTGTTTTTTTAACATCATGAGAAATTTCGATGGTTGTTGTAACGGGTGTTTTTTTTCGAGGTATATAACTTTAAGTTGGCATTACTGTTCAAGATGGCGACCGATATAACAGTTGTCAAGTGATTTATTATCAGTTTGGTTTGGCAATTCAATATGAATAGACTAACGCCTGAACAATGCTTGCAAATAGTGCAATTGTATTTCGAAAATAATGGTTCTGTGCGGAATACGTATCGCGCACTACGTCCATTTTATTTTGTTTAGCGATGAAGCGCACTCCTGGTTGAATGGCTACACGTCAACAAACAAAACTGCCGCATTTGGATTAGAGCTAATCCTCAAGTGTATGTCGAAACACCGTTACATCCAGAAAAACTGACTGTTTGGTGCGCTTTATGGGCTGGTGGAATCATTGGTCCGTACTTCTTCAAAAACGATGATGGCCAGAACGTTACAGTCAATGGTGATCGGCATAGAGCCATGATTACTAACTTTTTCATTCCTGAATTGAACAACCATGATGTCCAAGAGCTGTGGTTCCAACAAGACGCGCAAAGAAAAGAAAAAGTATAAAATATGAAGTAAAGGGTGTTTTTTTTCGAGGTATATAACTTTAAGTTGGCAATACTGTTCAAGATGGCGAACGAATTAACAGCTGTTGAGTGATTTATTTTCAGTTTGGTTCGGCAATTCAACTCGAATAGACTCACGTCTGAACAACGCTTGCAAATAGTGCAAAATGAGATTGGCGTTTTTCCCGATTTTCATAAGAGAATTTTGTTTAGCGATGACGCGCACTTCTGGTTGAATGGCTACGTCAACAAACAAAACTGCCGCATTTGGAGTGAAGCTAATCCTCAAGTGTATGTCGAAACACCGTTACATCCAGAAAAACTGACTGTTTGGTGCGCTTTATGGGCTGATGGAATCATTGGTCCGTACTTTTTCAGAAAAGATAATGGCCAGAATTACTAACTTCTTCATTTCTGAATTGAACAACCATGTCCAGGAGCTGTGGTTCCAACAAGACGGCGCAACATGTCACACAGCTCGTGTCACAATCGATTTATTGAAAGTCACGTTTGGTGACCGCCTAATTTCACGTTTTGGACCTGTGAATTGGCCTCCAAGATCTTGTGATTTAACACCGCTAGACTATTTTCTGTGGGGCTGTGTAAAGTCATTGGTCTATGCGGATAAGCCACAAACCCTTGACCATTTGGAAGATAACATTCGCCGTCTTATTGCCGATATACGGCCTCAAATTTTGGAAAAAGTCATCGAAAATTGGACGTCCAGATTGGACTACATCCGAGCCAACCGTGGCGGTCATATGCCAGAAATCATATTAAAATGTAATGCCATAAGATTATCTTGCGGATAAATAAAATTCATGTCAATCGAATAATCCATCGTTGTTTTATTGCAATTTAAAGTTCTATAGCTCTAAAAAAAACACCCTTCATATCCGTTCATAAAAACGAAAATTCTCGAATGATGAAAAAGTCAAGTTCATTTATGAGCAAATTCTTCTAGGGGTTCCATAAAGATGACTTGTGAAATTTCGTATTTCTGGTTATTTCTGAACTCTGGTTACTAAAATTACTGAAAATCGATTCAACCGTTTGTGATTCACAATTAGTGTAACTGATCCTGCTTTGTATCCTATATTATAAAAAAATTATTTCTGGTATATTTCAATGCATTCAGCGTAACAGAAATCACCTAGCCACACCCTATATAATTCGAATAAACTCCAATTTTCATTGATTCTTCGTCTTCAAGATTCGAAAACTCTGTAAAAATAAATTAATAATAGGTAGGTATTTCATACTTAAAAACCTTTATTCTTCTCTACAAAAATCGACGCTTTGAATCACCTCGTTAATTCTAACATAAAAAAATTACATGCTCTTTTTCCTGCTAATTGGTCTCGCTATCCAACTGGTAATATTTTCCGTAGATAATAAAAAGAAGAAAGAAAGTCGGTAAAGCTGAGTTCAGACATAAAGGCTTCTTTCCATGGATGTACTCCGAAAATTTCAAAGAAACAGAAAATAAAATAATGATTAATTACGGCTTAAATTTCGTTATCTTAGTAAATACTAGTCCAAATTTTTTCAATATTTGAATTTTGATTGAGATATCCTAATTTCTTTTTGATATTAAAACGAAACGAGTATGTATTTCGAGAGAAATCACGGGATATACATTTTTATTCATTTTCATTTAATGAATTCTATTCAATTCAGCACTTGACTGAAAATACAAGAAAATTGTGAAAAAGCGAAATCAGCTGTTTGAATTTCAAATTTTTTTGGTGAAACATAGATAGTATAGCAAGGAGTAAATGATTGAATTTGGGAAAAAAAAATCGTGAAAGTTTCTTCATTTGAACAATTTTTGTTATTGAATATTGTAGTCGTTTTTTACAAGTCTTTCAAATTTGACAACAAACCAGGTGTTCGAAGAGATCCAAAGTGGATGTTCAGTTGTTGTTAAAATGCCTTTAGCATGTTCACGCGGAATTTATCGCCAGCTAAGTGAATTTGAAAGAAGTCGAATTATTAGTCTACGTGAGGCGGGGTTGTCATTTCGAGAAATCGCTAGGACTTCAGTATTATCTACCCCATCTTGTGTTACCTCTGACGGTTGAGCATCGCCAGCAATGATTACAGTGGTGCAGAGAACCTCAACATTGGAATGGTTGACGTTCTCTGCACCACTGTAATCTTCTTTTCTGATGAATCTCGATTCTCCTTGGGTGCACATGATGGCCGAAGAAAGGTTAGAAGACGTCAAGGAAAAAGACGTGAACCTCAGTTTGATATTGAGCCTCATGTACACCGAACAGTAGGCTTTATGGTATGGGATGCTATTGCACATGTAAGTAAAGCATGTTTGGGACATCATATGTAGAAGGCTTGGAAATGTATCCCAGCCCCCACGGTCTTTGGTGACTCTGAGACATAAAGTACAGGTAGTTTGGGATAGAATCCCTCAAGAAGAAATAGACCATCTTATTGCATCAACTCTTCGTTTTTTTCTCCAAATTTCAATCATTTACTACTTGCTATACTATCTATGTTTTACCAAAAAAAATTCAAATTCAAACAGCTCCTTCAGGGTGTTGCAGTTTCTTCCTCAGTTAGTATATTCAAATTAAAACAGAGTATTTTTTTATAATATTTTCAATATTTTCATATTTTTCTCCAAGTCCTTCAGTTCTGGGATTCTTTAATACTGTAATCTGGCTATTTTCCTCCTAAAACATATGAATTGCCTAATACTGATGGTATTCTATTAATGAATGAATAAATCCCAATTATCATACAACTCTCTACCTTGTTTGCCAGACTCGCCGTCATTACTCTGTTATAAATCATGATATGACCTTATGTTGACCTTCAATTAGAGGAAGAACTTCAACAACGAACATAATTACCTTCATTCGACAGTGAACAGGTCTCGTCAGGTATTCGTAATATAATTAAACAACAGATCTCCCATCGCATCCTCTATTCGATTCGTACAATGAATATTCGGAATTTTTTCATTAACCCCAATTGGATGTCGAGAATTACCGGTCCATTTTTTCCAATTCGTGAACTCAAATTAATTACCTACAGTCTCTTATTTAACTGAATTTCGAATGAATTGGATCAATGCAAATTTTTCAAGATGAGTTGAAGCTGGATTGAAATGCACATTTTCAATGAAAAATAAAAAAAAAAGTGAAAAATACGAATTAAAGTAAATAATTACCGAAAACTCCATATGCATTCAAATCAAATAGCAAAGCTTTTTTCAACAGGTGTCACCTTTAAAACTGTCATCTTTCGACATTTGACAAGTAAAAATACGTCAATATCATAGACATACAATAAACACAGATAGAGGGAGTATACGGCATTTTTACATGTTCCCAACATGCACTGAGAGAAATCCATATTTTTTATTAATGAAGCACTTATTTGGAGGTTATTTATTCACAACTATTACAGCAGATTTATATTTGATATATTCATTGATAGTTAAATTATGCATTCAAGAAAGTTTATCAATAGAGAATAAAATATTTGTTCAGAAGGTATTTAATAGTATTCAATATATTTCGGTGATAAATAATTTAGTTGTTAATGTTAATGTTAATGTTAATGTTATTTGTGGAGATAACGTAATTTCAAACGTTATCTCCACAAATAACATAAAGTGTCAACAAATTTTCAACTGGTAGTGAACGAACATTTGCTATTTATGAATAAACTCTTACAAGAATTCAATAATTTATTCACTCAGAATATAGGATTTATTAATAATTAACAAACTAACATAATTCTAGCGATCCAATCTGTGGAAAAGTTTAAGGGCACATCCCTCAAAGAGAAGCGCATCTCCTTGAAGGATAGGTCCTTGAACTTTTCCTTTGATTTGAATTTCCTTCTCAAATATAAAATCTTAACACCGCTTAGCACATCTGTACTGAATTTTGGGTTTAGATCGTTTGTACCTGCTTTATAGTTATATGTGATTTTGGCACTTGGCAGAACAGTGGTTAGAGAGAACAGATGCAATCAAGATGACTAGGGTTCAACTATACTGGGTGAGCCTTAAAATTGTACATCAGACATTGATTACTCTAACCAAATAAAACACTTTTTTAATTCATCACTTTCCCAGATACGGCTCAGGTAAAAAGTAATAAGTGTTCACGGGTTTCCATAATGGGCTAATTCAGTCCTGTACTTTCGATATATAGGTACACCACTGAGATAACACAGAATTTAATCAATGTGAACAAGTTCTATGAATTATGCTATTTGTTCAGATGAACGTTGCCAGATTCACAAATATTGATGTTGAATTTGCAGTAAATCACATGTTATGTTAGATAAGTTGCACTTGCTCAGACGGCTGTGATCACGAGATAATCCAGCAATCCAGGCTGCATTCAATACACTTTATTTCCGATTTCGGCACTTTTTCATATTCTTGAATTTCTTATAATTCAAAGATACTATCTCCATGGAATTTTTGTTATGCATTTATACAGGGAAGATTCTTGGGGACGAAAGCAACACTTTATGCTTTAATATGTTTTTCGCTTCGATTTTTCTTCCTCACTTAGTATAGAGAGCATTCTGGAGTTCACCGATTTTCAATGGAATTTTATGTTCGGAAAAGGTTCATCACATCAATAAGAAACTATATTTCGAAAATCATTCTTTTCGATTTCATTCCATTTGCGAGATATAGCTAAAAATTTTGTTTTTTTATGGATATTCAATAGCCTGTAATCGGAAAAATGGTAAAGAAAAAAATATGTTTCTTTTTCCTCAGGAACCTTCGGTTCAAATATATGTACAAGTCAAAGACTCACCCTGTATACATTCAAAATTCAACTCGGTCGGATCTATTGTCACCGTAATATGTTATTTTTTTTTAATATTTTCTTCTGCAAATTCTCAGTTTGATCGAATCTACGTTTTGACAGAGAAAAAACCAAATTTACGGAACTGTTACCAACTTGACCGATTTTGTCCATTAAAAGGGAATAGCACCACGTGACTAATTAGTTCAAAACGAAATTATAGATTTTTCCTCGTACAACCAACGATTTTTATGGGGTTTTCAAATAATTTCTTTAAACAATAATCCACATTGTAGAATGAAAATATTTTAAATTTGCGAATAAAGAACAAATTGTTAAGTTTTCGTTTTTCGCAAAAGAATTGAATATAACTTCAAAGTATAAAGTACTGATACGCACAAAGCCTTCTTAAGCTGGAGTAAAGCTTACGCTTAAGTTGGTTTCTTGGAATTTGATGAACGTACCTCATGCAGAACAGATAGCAATTAGGAAATTACTATCTGTTCTGCATAAATGATAATGACATGACCATTAGTTACTGGATCATCGTTACCTTTTAACTATTTCTTATTTGATACTTCTTTATTTATTCAACTCTTGTCTTTATCCTCAAAACCTCCTACTCATAGATATGTGAATTTGTTGAGATGCAAGATTTGAGAATTTCTTTCAATACGGACCTGTTCTAACTTTTTATACTGGTCCCTCCGAATGAATATTCACTCTTCACCAACGCCAGCTGCTTGCTGAGCTTATCGCCACTTGTTATTCGCTTCCCCAAAAAAAACGCTATTTTACAAGGATAAGAGCGACACGCTTCTGATGATATGGAGAAACAGGTTTATGTGGATCCTTGAAATCCCGAATCACAATAAATCAGGTGAAGATGAAAAAAAACGATATTTTGATTTTCTCTCACTTCTTCTTCTTCAAGTACCTATCCGATTCCAATGTTGGAGATCAGAATTTCGTTTGTAGCAGCTGGAAACAGTTCTGCTGAGCTTTACCAAACCAGGTTTTCAGGTTCCGCAGCCATACCTAATATTCTTCTTCTTTTATGTCCCATTCACACATCACTTTCTCTTGAATTATATTCTGCAGTGGGAAGTATCTCTCCTCATTTCTCATAATATGCCCAAGGTATTCAAGCTTTCTTCTCTCAACTGTATGAACGATTTTCAGGTATTTTCTCATTCTCTCTAGCACTTCTTTATTCGTTACGTGAGCTATCCAAGGTATACTGATCATTCTTCTATATAGCCACATTTCGAAAGCTGCCAGTTTTTTCGTGGTGACTTCTGCCAGTGTCCAAGGTTCTACGTCATACAGTAATACGGAAAAGACATAGCATCTTGGTTGTCTTATATTCGTTTCCATAGATAAGTTAGGGTTCTTGAAGTTGACACTCATTTTGTTGAAAACTGTCCTAACCTTCCCTTTGCGTTTTATTTTTTGTGCGCTGTCTCATTACTCATTTATTACAGTACCAAGACAGTTATACTGCTTTACTCGTTCTATTCAACTTCACGTTTACGTACAAGAGAGCTCCTTTTATATTACCTTTGCACATTATCATCTGTTTGGTCTTCTGCATATTGATATTAACACCAAATTGTTGACTGTGGTGCGTGATTTGGTCCATTGGTTTTTGTAATGCCTCCAAACTGTCAGCTATCACAATGGTATCGTCTGCGTATCGAATATTGCTCAGCCTGACTCCGTTCAAAGGGATACCTTCTCTAACTTGCGGTATATTTATTTCTTTAATTCTGTGCCAAACCTGTCAAGTTCTGCTATACCTTGTTGAACAAAATCTTGCGAGAATATCTCAGAATCACGCGGATTTCATGGTTAAATTTCATTATTATGTGTTGGTATTCGGAACTCTCCAGCTACGGATTTATCAATTATCTGTTGAATTTGTGATACAAAAAACTGTTCTACCAATCCAGATTTTCCGATGCAAAAATCATCAAACGGTATTTATGGAATTATGCCATTAGTTTCGATATAAATTCAGTGTATTAGAATAAATACTGTATAATACTCGTATCAAAGGCTCATTCTACCTCCCGTTCATTCAAAAACGAGCCACAAAGTGGCGAGTACCACGTTGTCACTATAGATTACAAATACAAAAACAATATAAGAAAAAATTCATAATTTTTGCTGAAAATGTAACAAAAAAATCCTTTTTGTAGATATATAACCTTGAATTTATAGATTCACATTAACATAACCGCCTAATTTATGACA
Organism: Harmonia axyridis; assembly: GCF_914767665.1. Lineage (NCBI taxonomy): Eukaryota > Metazoa > Arthropoda > Insecta > Coleoptera > Coccinellidae > Harmonia > Harmonia axyridis. The sequence goes on from NC_059501.1 coordinate 76,411,371, forward strand.
AATCGATTATTCTTGTTCACTTATTGGCTATCGCCCAAATATGTATCTGCTTCATTATGTATTCAAATCATTGCGATAACACTTGAATAAATAGACATAATTTTCCGCTTGAAATAGGTTATATTCATTCAATACAATGGTATCGATAAACTGTCTCAGTTGACTCTGTTCGAAGAAACGCTCTATTTTTTTCAAGCAATCTCAGATACGTCACGACCTCTATCATAAATCTTTTGAATTATTTCTCGTTGTCCGAAAAAATCGTTCATCATTTAGTCACAATGGCTGTAAATTTCGAATTTTGACTGGGAAATGGTCTCAAACGATCACGTCCAATTCACGGATGACGATTCCATCCTCAAACTCATTTCTGTCCGGCCGGATAAACGATAATTTTCAAACGGAAAGACCTAGAAACTTGAAATTTCCAGATTAGGTTTGGATTTTAAAAGCTGCGGTTAAGGGGAAGTTCCGACTAGGGGTTCCGTAATAAAATATTTCAAACCACATTTTTTTCATATGAGAATAATAGAAATCTATACTTATTTCGTTCATATGAGAGAGTTTTGTAGGAAGGATTTCAGAACAAAAGTACAGCCTTATGTCCTTACTTTCAATCAAACTTCATCAACAAGAGCACGTCATTTTTATAAAATCTCTTCCTACTGAAGTTCACGTTTAAGACATCTCTTCGAAATAAATACTTACGTCAGAACTACAGCACAGAAGAGAAATATGAAGATAAGAGAAGTGTGTTTTAAGCATAAAATATACACGAATAAGAAATCCTCTTGAGATCTTCCTCATCACTTCCTAGGTGGTGAGAACCATGAAAATTCTCCATATACGTGAGCTGCATTTATTTGAAAAGGAAAAATAAACTGCTGCATTTCCAGACCTTCTCAAGCATACAAAATATCCAACTTTCCAATATTTCGTATCCATTATTTCTGTCATTTTACGAAGAATGGAAGAGATGAACTCGGATGGCTTCAGATATGAAGGAGTGGAAATATACAGGGTGTTTCATAGTTAATTGTGCATAGCTCAACTGCGGGTAGAGGAGTCCCAAACGATTGCAAATCATCTATGGTTATAAGGTTTATGATGCAAAGTAGAGAAAATACAGGATGTTCGACACGTAATATATTTCCGTACAAGTTTTCGTCTTATAAAATTTTACAGGCCTAGATCGCAGGTTTCTTTTAGGACAGCCGGTAACATTCAACTATGAATCTCCCATTACTACAGACTTGAGAAATATTTTCATTCACAATTGCTTTTTTTGGAATTGAATCTTATGACATCCAAAGAAAAGTGTCACAGTCTTTTTGAATTCTAAAGAAGAAGGTATTCGATTTTTTACTATCTACTATTGTCATCACTTCATTTTTTTCTCTTTTTCTTGGTCTGTACTAAATTTCAAACCATCTATTTGTCCTGTTTCCCCTCATCTTTCCACTGCTTTTTACTTAGTTGTAATTTATCTCCAGAAGGTAGCAAAGCTCACGTCATATTTCATTTCAGGAATGAATGTGTCAATGCTTGGTTAGGCTACTTCGAATTATTTCGATGTAACTACAATGATCTGAGGAATCGAGATTTTATCATTCATCGGTTTGCTAGAACTACATCTCTTCCAGTTCCATATCATTAATTTCAGACCAAAAAACCATTCGGCTACAGGGATGAGAAATTACGGTTCAAGTGACACCTTCTTCATTTTCAATGAAGTACAGACCAATCACTCCTCCAAACCAAATTGCATACCATAGTGAGTTTTTATGGATGTTATGGTCAGCAGTTTGAGGATTTTCACTACCACATATGCGATAATTTTGCTTTTCTATATAGCCACCGAGTGAAAAATATTCTTTTTCATTGAAGAAAATTCGGTGCCAAAAATCGTCATTCAAACGTTGTTGTTGAAGCACTCAATTGGCATATTATGTTCTACGCATTCCTTGGTCAGCTGGCTTCAGTTCTTCTGTCAACTGAACCTCATAAGGATGGAGATGCAAAATACGCCATAGCGTGCCGTAAGAGAGGCCCAAATATTGTGAGCTTCGAGGAATTGATAAATTTAGATCTTTTCCGAAATTTTTAGTAACAGCAGCAATATTTTGGGTCGAGCCTACATTTCAATGATGTATGAGGCTTATAAGACATCAGTAACAGATCCAGAATCTTCGAATTTTCTCACTGTATTACGAATTGTACGCCCAGCTTATTTTTGTAGTAAGTTTTCTCAAATTTTGCACGTCCAGAAGTAAAAACTGCTCTATATTTTTAAATGGCTAACCTTTAACAGAACATATACGCTCCGAAATCTGAACCAAGACATGGATAACTCTGTAATATCTCCAGAAGAATTTAGCCAACTCAAATAGTCTGTCTCAGGTTGAATATTTTCTTGATTCATCAAGTAAATATATTAGTTTGCATATCCAACTTATCTCCATTTTTGAGTGCTCTATTAGGATCTTATTTCCTGAACAGGTTTTTCTTGCGCAACCATTGAAAAACATATTTGATATTCAGAATCCGCATAAGTATTTTTGTTGATCTTTAAGGTTCTCTCCTTCTAGACATTCATAATTGGTATGAAATTGAAAGGACAATAAGAACACCTAGCAATGCCCCTAGTAATAAGATCATTGATTAAGGAATTTTGCTCGATATTGTCCTGGAGATAACAACAATGGTTCATTCAACAATTAATAGGATTATCATTCAAATTTTCCATGGAAAATAGTAGTCTGGTGAATTTCGAAGACTTCGATCCACGGGAAGTATGGATATTCTGGAATATCATGAAATAAAAAGGGGGTGAATATACTTTGAATTATCCTTCATCCTTAACTGAGGAATAGAGTGCAGTTTCATTTATTCGAACGAGAGAGTTTAGTGGGAAGAATTTCAGAACAGAAGGACGGCCTTACATTCTTAGTTTCACTCAAGTTTGTTCAACAAATGCACATAATTTTTATAAAACCTCATCCTATTCAATTTCACGTTTGAGACATCTCTTCAACATAAAAACTAACGTTAGAAGTACGGTACAGAAATGAAATATAAAGATAACAGAAGTATGTTTTGAGCATAAAACATTCACGAATAAGAAATCCTCTTGAAATTTTGTTCATCACTTCCTGGGTGGTGAAAACCGTAAAAATTCTCCATATACGTGAGCTGCATTCGTTTAAGAAAAGGAAAAATAAACTGCTGCATTTCCGAACCTTCTCAAGCATACAAAATTTTCAACATCCAATATTTCGTATCCATTATTTTTGCCATTTTATGGAAGAATGGAAGAGATAAACTCGTATGGCTTCAGATATGAAAGAGTTGAAATATACAGGGTGTTTCACAGTTAATTGTGCGTAGCTTAACTGCGGGTAGAGGGCTCCTAAGCGATTGCAAATCCCCAATAGTAATAAGGTTTATGATGCATATTAGAGAAAGTATAGGGTGTTTAAATGTTCTGTATGTACATGTTTCCGTTTTATGAAATTTTACAGGCCTAGATTTCAGGTTTCTGCTGGGACATCTAGATACTAACGGGTGTTTTTTTTTCGATTTTAGTATATAACTTTAAGTTGGCATTACTGTTCAAGATGACGACCGATTTAACAGCTGTCAATGATTTATTCTCAGTTTGGTTTGGCAATTCATCATGAATAGACTCACGTCTGAACAACGCTTGCAACTAGTGCAATTTTATTTCGAAAATAATGGTTCTGTGCGGAATATGTATCGCGCACTACGTCCATTTTAATTTGTTTAGCGATGAAGCGCACTTCTTGTTGGATGGCTACGTCAACAAACAAAACTGCTGCAGTTGGAGTGAATCTAATCCTCAAGTGTATGTCGAAACACCGTTACATCCAGAAAAATTACTGTTTGGTGCGCTTTATGGGCTGGTGGAATCATTGGTCCGTACTTTTCCAAAAACGGTGATGGCCAGAACGTTACAGTCAATGGTGCTAGGTATAGAGCCATGATTACTAACTTTTTCATTCCTGAATTGAACAATCATGATGTCCAGGAGCTGTGGTTTCAACAAGACGGCGCAACATGTCACACAGCTCGTGCCACAATCGATTTATTGAAAGACACGTTTGGTGACCGCCTAGTTTCACGTTTTGGACCTGTGAATTGGCCTCCAAGATCTTGTGATTTAACACCGCTAGACTACTTTCTGTGGGGCTATGTAAAGTCATTGGTCTATGCGGATAAGCTACAAACCGTTGACCATTTGGAAGACAACATTCGCCGTGTTATTGCCGATATACGGCCACAAATGTTGGAAAAAGTCATCGAAAATTGGACGTTCAGATTGGACTACATCTGAGCCAGCCGTGGCGGTCATATGCCAGAAATCATATTCAAAATGTAATGTCACAAGATTATCTTGCGGAAAAATAAAATTCATGTCAATCGAATAATCCCTCGTTGTTTTATTCCAATTCAAAGTTCTATAGCTCTAAAAAAAACACCCTTTACATGTGGTTATTATGATTATTATTATTCAAACTGGGGTCGTTGTGGCTCGGTAAGCCTTCCGGGAACTGCGACCATAGATGTGATTACTTTAGGTAGCTATGAATCACCCTCCACTACTGACTTGAAAAAAGGTTTTGATTTTGAAATGATATTCATTACTTTTTTGAAGAATTAAACTTATGACATCCAGTGTAAAGTATCACATTATTTTCGAATTCTGAAAAAAAGGTTATTCAATTTTTTCACTTTACTATTGTCACACTTTTTTTCCCTTCAACTTTTCAATGCTATTCACATAGCTTTAATTCATCTCTAGAATTACAAGTCAACAATAGTTCATTCAACAATCAATCGCAATTTTAAATCGAACAGTAGTGTGGTGAATTTCGAAGGAGATCTCTTCAACTCCTTTCTACGAAGTATCATAAAATAAAATGTGGGTGGATTTACTTTGACTTCTCTATTATCTTTAGCTGTGGGATAGAGCGCAGTTTCATTTTTCGATAACGGAACGTCATTCTGAATAGCATGGGAAACTCGGTGTATATTTATGATATGCAGACTATTTTTGCCTCCGTTATTCTACTCGGGAATAGTAGATCATACAAAATTGAACAGGTCGATGGTTCTGAATAACTTACCATCAAATTGAAATGAGGACAAAGAACTTTTGAACTTCTGAAAACAGAGCTTTGCTTTCAGCATATGAATATTTCATTTTGTACTTCTTAATATATCCAGCTGTTGCCTTTCTCCGTTCGACCTGTGTCTTCAGCCAAGCATGAACATCACAACGAATTAGTGAAAGGTCAAAGCAATGCAATCTTATCCGTTTGGAAGTCAAGGTTTGAATGTAGAGAGAAGTGGCATCTGGAAATGTTCTTAACAATGACATCAAATAGTGATGACATATATTGAATGGATAGATTGGTTGTAGTTACTACTAAGTACTAATAAATAGTATTCCAATAAAAAGCTTCATTTTGATATTGAAAAAAATATATATTTTTTGATAGGAATCAGTGGATGTTTGTCTCAATATAAATATATCAGCCAAATGGCCGCCAGGGCTAAATTTGCATCACTATCAGTACGAGAAGATCAACGATGGAATATACAGGGTGCGGCAGAGCCGACTGACGAGTTTCAAAGGGCTATTTGAGAAAAATGGTAAAAGTTAGAAGAAAATGATTTTAGTCATTCGAAGCAGTAGAATATATAGTTTATTCTTGCTCGAGTTTTGAAAACGATATCAGTAAGAAGGCAGCCTTCAGCAGCGACACACTGATGTAGTCGATTTTGAAAGTTTTCGACCGCTTTTCGGCTTATCTCCAGTGGTATGGCCCGGATTTCTTCGGTTATTTGCTGCTTGAGTTCTGGTAAGTTGTGAGGACAATGTTTGAAGACCTTATCTCTAAGGTGGCCCCAAAGGAAGAAGTTGAAGTTGCAGATGCTCAAATCTGGTGGAAGCACTGGCCAACCCACGTCCCTTTTTAGTGAGATCAATCTCCCTGGAAACATCTGTCTCAAAACAGCTAATGAAGTTTGAGCTGTCTGGGCTAAAGCACCATCCTGCTGAAACCATATGTCACGGGGAAGTTACTGTGACGGTGACATTATCCTCCTCGAAAAAATAAGGGCCTATTACTCCGAATTGAGACACTGCTCATCAATCTGTGACTTTAGGTCTATAAAGTGGTTTTTCATGGAGTTTAAGAGGATAACATGCAGCCCAGTACCGAAAATTTTGCTTACTCACTGTTCCAGAAAATGTGCCTCATCACTACTGAAAAAAGACGCTCTGGAGGGGATGCGCTAAATCATTTCCTCACAACGATTTCTGAGGATCACGTAATCAGCAGCACTCAACTTTTGAACAAGCATGATTTTATAGGGGTGGAATGATAAATCCTCATACAGAATCCTTCTTAAAGATTGGTCTGACATTCCCAAAGCTATCGCATGTCTCCGTGCAGAGCATCTTGGTGAATGCTCGACTGCTACTCGAACAGCCTGCACATTTTCCGGTGTTCTTACCGTTCTCGGTCGTCCATATCCTCGCCCTCGTCGTGCACTTCCTGTTTCCTCAAGTTAATGAGCCCAAATATCGATTGTTTTTGAGGGGGGGACTGAAACGTTGACAGGAATTCCGAAATGCCCCTTGGGTCGCGATCATAGAATGGTAATTTTCGTAAAACGTGCAGACGGCAAAACCTCGATGAACTCCAGTCCGAATCATGGTGCTGAATAAAAACTTCTGACTCCAAGGAACACAAAGACCCCTTGCACACCTACCTGCTTCATCCACATCCCGAGCAATGACCTGTCAAAACTCGTCAATCGGCTCTGCCGCACCCTGTACATACTGCATCTGGGGACAACCCAGATGAATATCAAAAAGAGCTATTGAATTGTTTATTTTCTACAATGAATAGATACGTCATAGATTTCGAGGGTATAGATCCAGATCAAAAAAACTCTCGCATCTTTTGGTCATAACGAATAAGAAGATGCCCAAATTCCTTCCTGATGGCCAGAATCTCCAATTATGGCACCTTATCATCTATCGTACAGGTTCTTTTTAAATTGCAACAGTGCTGGGCGTGGGGTTAAAAACTAGAAACCAGCAATCAACCCGGAAATAACATGATAAATCACATTGGCAAAGAAAGCTAGAAGACTTTATATCTAACCAAAAATGTAACACCCGGACTTTTCTCCTCTAAGAATGGGGGAGCA